>NC_053163.1:131652370-131942370 GCF_016835505.1 Polypterus senegalus | reverse complement strand
CTTTGTTTACTGGCTATCTGTGAATAAAGAGATACAACAGGACAGAGCTGTTATTCATTGCTAAGATTTTATCTAAGCAATTAATGCCGAGACACTCGGAGTCGTGCGGTGTATGGGACACGAGTGCTCGTTACTTAAAGAGCTGGGTACCGCTGCGTGTTTAACGCTGGCAATCCGCTAGCCGACAGCTTGGGAGAGGTGCACGGCAGAAAGCGGCTTTAAAACTTCAAGACTCGACCCCAGGTCGCTACATTCGTGTCAGAAGTGGGAGACTAGGCTGTTTAGAAGATGCCGTCATGGAACAGAGTCTTGAAGAATTAGAGCGTGCCATCTTAGAGAACAGCGTTACGTTAGAGCGCCTGATCAGCGGAGCTGTGCGGAGAAAAGCGGCAGACCGGCCTGATGGTACCAGTGTTCCCCGGACAGTGTTGCGATCTTCTGAGCACGGCCAGAGGGGCCGTCGGCTGCCGCAGCGATACCCCAGGTTACCAGTCGGACGGTCCGCTTCTCACGGTCACCTGCTAAGCTGCCGCGATACAGCGGATTGACTCCTTTAGAACCATACCTCGCACAAGTGGATCTGGCCGCGATACACAATGAGTGGAACCGCGAGGAAGCTGCGACACACTTGGCCCTTGCCTTGGAGAGTCCCGCACTTCAAGTACTCATTGATCTGTCATCGGAAGAGTGTCGTGATCTTCAGGCTCTCACCGCTGCTCTCACCCGTCGCTTTGGACAAAACTTCAGCAGAATGCAACAGAGACAAGCTGACTAGCCGACGTCGGCATGAAGGCGAGAGTATAGGAGCCTTTGCCGCTGACGTCAGGGTATATACACGAAAAGGTTACCCTACTTTCTCGACAGCAGTGAGGGAAGAACTCGGCCTTCATGCTTTCCTGCGGGGCCTCACACCAGAACGTCTTCGCCAGCATGTCTGTCTATCGTCACCCCGAGATTTGAGCGAGGCACTAAAAGAGGCTGAGTGGGTTGAAGACGTACTACAGGCTGAGTCACCGACAAGACGAACGCCACGGCCGAGTCGACTAACAAGAGCCGTTGAACGAAGGGCGGAAGGGGACCTGTCTGAGGCAGTGGAGGTCAGCCGCGCCCAATCAACATCAACCCCCCGACAGAGACAACGAGTGGACTGCTGTTTTCGATGCGGAGAACCAGGGCACTTTGCCAGGGATTGCCCTGCCCCAAGTCCGTTGCCTCGTACAGCATCACCGCAGGGAAACGACATCGGGGGTGAGGCCGTGAGGGGATCCTCGCTCCGTTTTCAGCACCCCTCAACAAAGACTGCTTCAAAGTTGGGCTGTGGATTTTCCACTGGACTATACCTAGACTGCACTATTGATGGACGGCCATGCAGTGCCTTAGTGGACACGGGGTCCACTATTTGTTTGCTAAAAAGGAGTGTTGCCAGAAACAGCTAGTCTTCTTCCCGAGGGCTGGACCCCCACAAATAGCGAACTACGCACGGTTACGGGTGAACGGACAGTAATGCCCGGAAAGAAACTGTTATCTGTGGTGGTAGGGACGAGCCAGACCAACCACGAATTCTGGCTTGCGGACATTAAAGACCAGTGCATTATTGGGTTGGACTTGTTGGCCCACTGGGGAGCATGTGTTGATGTGTCTAGGGCCGTCCTCTGCCTAGGTAATGAGACTGTGTCGCTCCAATCGGGCTGGAACCGTCCTGGAAGGGCTGCTGGTTTGGATTTGCCTGGATACCACGGCTCACCGGCTCCCGACCGTTGTTCGGAAGATGCAGAGACTCAAGGGGACCCCCAGGAGAATGTTGCAGCTCAGACCAGTGCTTCCCAACGGTTTTCCTCACGCGACCACCCATCAGCTGAGACAGTTGCCGCTTAGAGGAATTGGGCCGTCGAAGTGGGGAACATCTGAGCAGCGCCACAGCAGGAGCAACTTCAACAACTATTGAGAGACTTTGTGGACATTTTTGCGGCTCGAGAGGAGGACTGTACTAGAACGAATTTAGTGAAACACCACATAGACACTGGCCATGCGCTCCCATTCGTTTGCGCCCCCACCGATTACCTCTTGCGAAGCGTCAAGCTGCCGAGGAAATGATTTGTGAGATGGCAGCCAACGATGTTATTGAGCCTTCGGACAGCCCCTGGGCTGCACCAATGGTCATGGTACGGAAGAAAACGGGGGGTTGGCGCCCCTGTGTGGACTTTCGGAGGTTAAACGAATATGGCGTTATTTCAGTGCCACTATTCTGAGGGCACGTAAAAAAATATTGCGTGTTGCATTTTGAGGAGAAATTTATTTTGAGCGTACAAAAGCTGAATTTGAGTGAACAAAATTCATTGCTGCGTGCAAAAAATGTATTTCAGTGTTTGCACTTATCCATATACACACACACAATAGCACCCCCTCTCGCTCAGTTTTTTCATTTGCGCTTGCTCGCAATGTGTTGCTTGCGCTCACAACATTCTCTGCTGCAAGCGCTCAACTCTCTGTACACCGTTATAAGTGTGCCACAAAACCAACCAATCACAGACTTGGTTTCAAAAATTCTGATTGGCTCTTACGGTCTCCAATCAGCTCGCTAGCTGCTGCATTCCGGACACCGGAAACACTGTCCACTCAGCCTCGCTTCTTGCAGATAGAGGGAGTTTTGATTTACTCTGCAGCCAAAGAAGAGATGGCAAATGATTTTATATTACTTACATGTGGCTGGGACATGTTGTTTTCGTGCTGCTGTTCAGTATTCGACGACATAAAAGAGAGCTACTCAAATATAATTTGGAGAGTCAGTTGGCATGGTTGTATAATGCAACTACATTATACTACACCAACGATAGTCTTAACAAATAATATATTTTAAAATAAAATAATTAAAGATATTATCCGCAAATTGGGGTTTAATTGAGTTTAGCTGGATTTAGCTACATTTCGGACTGTTTCCGGAATGCAGCAGCTAGCGAGCTGATTGGAGACCGTAAGAGCCAATCAGAATTTTTGAAACCAAGTCTGTGATTGGTTGGTTTTGTGGCACACTTATAACGGTGTACAGAGACTTGAGCGCTTGCAGCAGAGAATGTTGTGAGCGCAAACAACACATTGCGAGCAAGCGCAAATGAAAAAACTGAGCGAGAGGGGGTGCTATTGTGTGTGTGTATATGGATAAGTGCAAACACTGAAATACATTTTTTGCACGCAGCAATGAATTTTGTTCACTCAAATTCAGCTTTTGTACGCTCAAAATAAATTTCTCCTCAAAATGCAACACTTGCACTTGCAATATTTTTTTACGTGCGCTCAGAATAGTGGCACTGAAATAACGCCATAAACGAAGTCACTCGAAAAGACTCATACCCACTGCCACGCATCGATGATGCATTGGATTATGTGGCTGGATCCTGTTGGTTCAGCACCTTGGACTTGCGCAGTGGGTATTGGCAAGTGGAACTGGCACCAGAGGACCGACACAAAACCGCATTCACCATAGGACAAGGGCTGTGGCAATTCAAGGTGATGCCGTTTGGACTGTGTAACGACCGCCACCTTTGAAAGACTGATGGAGCGGGTCCTCAAAGACATTCCCCGAACCCGATGTGTGGTCTATCTGGACGATCTGCTAATCCATGCCAGAGACTTTGATCAGGCTGCCCACAATTTAAGGGAAGTCTTGACAGCCATTCGTAGCGCCGGGTTGCGGTTGAACCCCGCGAAATGTAACCTCCTCTCCCGACAGACTCAGTTTCTGGGACATGTGGTTAGCGAGAGTGGAGTGGCTACCGACCCAGCGAAGGTGACTGCCGTGAGCAACTGGCCCCCACCAGCCAACATCACCGAGCTGCGGAGCTTTCTGGGCTTAGCCTCATACTACCGGAGATTCGTGAGAAACTTTGCAACCATTGCTAGCCCCTTGCACCAACTGACGAGTAAGGGCCAACAGTTTGGGTGGACGGAGGACTGCGCCGCTGCTTTTCAACAACTAAAAGCTGCTCTTACCAGTGCACCTGTCCTGGCTTACCCTGACCCCAACCAACCCTTTATTTTGGACACTGACGCTAGTAATGTGGGGGTTGGCGCAGTACTCTCCCAGAGGGGAGACCGGAGAGAGTGGTGGCCTACTATAGCTGCAGCCTCAGTCGACCGGAGAAAAATTACTGCGTTACCGGCGGGAGCTATTGGCAGTAATCCTGGCAGTACGACACTTCAAGCCTTACCTTTTGGGCACTAAGTTTACAATTCGAACTGACCATGCTAGCCTTACATGGCTGTTAAACTTCCGGCAACCTGAGGGCCAGGTGGCAAGGTGGATAGAAATACTTCAGGAGTATGATTTCGAGGTGCAACACCGACCAGGACGGCAGCATGCAAATGCTGATGCCCTCTCCAGGCGACCATGCGTCCTCGACGACTGTCGATATTGCCGCCGGCAAGAAGAAAGGGTATGGGACCATCATCATCAGCAGCCGGGCTAGAGGACACTGATGGAGCAGGGGAACCATTCACCATCGACCAGTTACGGCAACTACAAGCAGACGACCAAGTGCTAGAGGAGGTAAGGGGCTGGCTGGAGACCCAGGAATGCCCGATTGGCAAACCGTGTCTTCCCAGGGGCCGGAACTCAAGTTGTTACATTCGCAGTGGGGCAGCCTGGAGTTGCACGATGGTGTGATCTACAGAAGATGGCAGGCACCAAGGGGGGGTACTGACCGTTTGCAACTTCTGGTTCCCCAGGCTTTACGCACAACGGTCCTCCGTTGGGTTCATGGAGCAGCTGGATCTGGGCACTTTGGAAATGCAAAGACAGTGTGTCGGCTGCGGCAGCGATTCTATTGGCCCGGATGTCGACAAGATGCGGAGATGCACGTCCACTGCTGTGACGTTTGTACGGCGCAGAAAGGACCTGGCCAACGCTCACACGCGCCACTACAACAGTATCTTGTTGGGGCTCCCATGGAGAGGATTGGGGTAGATGTACTGGGTCCTTTCCCTATCACCGAGGCAGGAAATCGTTTTGTTTTGGTGGCGATGGACTACTTTACCAAATGGCCGGAGGCATATGCCATTCCAGATCAAAGTGCCTCCACAGCCGCTCAAAAATTGCTGGACGAGATGTTCACTTGATTCGGGGTGCCGAATGAACTGCACAGCGATCAAGGGCGGAACTTCGAGAGCCGTTTGTTTAAAGAGGTGTGTCAGCGGCTGGGGGTGAAGAAGACCCGAACCACTCCCTTCACCCTCAAAGCGATGGACTGGTCGAGCGGTTTAACCGCACCCTGGCGCCCAACTTGCCATCCTCACTAGTCAACACCAGAGAGACTGGGACCAACATTTGCCTCTGGTCTTGTGGGCGATAGGACGGCCGTTCAGGAATCGAGTCAGTGCACACGGCGGGGCTGATGTTCGAAGAGAGATGCGCGCGCCGGTGGACTTGGTGTTTGGCTCGCCCCTGAACCTGAGCTTGTTGGCGGTCACGAGATGGACTATTTCCGGCGATTAAAAGAGCGCTGAACACCGTGCATCAACTGGCCAGGGAGGCACTAGCGGGAGCTGGAGCCCGTCAGAAACGGGCATATGACATTCGGGCTCATGGTCCAACTTTCAAACAAGGGGACAAAGTGTGGGTCTTTTGCCCACAAAGGAAACGGGGGTTGTCCCCAAAACTGACACACCATTGGCAGGGACCGGGAGAAATTCTGGACATGATTTCGGAAGTTGTTTTTCGAGTCCGAATGCCTGGAGGGGGCAGACGGGTGGTGCTACATAAAGATCGTTTAGCACCATACCACCCATTGGCCCCAGCACCAGAAGGAATTGGAACTCAAAGTGGCTCTCCAACCTCCACACTCGGTGTCGAGACAGACATTGAAAGTCTCCGGACTGAACCTGACACGCAGTAGTGGCGAATCAAGCAGGCCAAAGCGTGTTCGTCGCCGACCGGGATATTTATTAGACTTTGAATGTAACGACTAGGGTTGTGAGGACACTAAACCCTCTTGGGAGGGGGCTATGTAGCGACCCGGCAGTCAGCGCTGCCGGAGTGATGCATTGTGGGAAGGTTGTACGTTCACTGCTTTTTATAATGTTTTTCCTGTTGTATTTATTAATGTCTTAACTTGTAAATAATTGTTGTGTTTGTGTTCAATTAGTTGGGTGGGTTTGGGTCATCGCCGTCCGGGGTTATTTATTTTGTAAAAAGTACCGGTTATGTGAAATGTGTCTTCGTGCATGACCTTGACCATGGCAGTGCAATAATGTCGAGCTTTGTTTACTGGCTATCTGTGAATAAAGAGATACAACAGGACAGAGCTGTTATTCATTGCTAAGATTTTATCTAAGCAATTAATGCCGAGACACTCGGAGTCGTGCGGTGTATGGGAACGAGTGCTCGTTGCTTAAGAAGCTGGGTACAGCTGCGTGCTGCCGAGACACTCGTAGTCGTGCGGTGTATGGGACACGAGTGCTCGCTACTTGAAGAGCTGGGTACCGCTGCGTGTTTAACGCTGGCAATCCGCTAGCCGACAGCTTGGGAGAGGTGCACGGCAGAAAGCGGCTTTAAAACTTCAAGACTCAACCCCAGGTCGCTACTATATATATATATATATATATATATATATATATATATATATATATATATATATATAAAATATGACAGCAACACTCATCACTCACAGTATTTTCAAAATGTTTCCGTTTTGGCCCTGGACCCCGAAATATATTTTTTCTCAAACATCTCATTAGCTGAAGTTTGTATTTGTCCATCCTCCTCGCCCATCTGACCATAGCATCAAACTTATTGGTATAATCATTAGAGACATAAGAATGAATTTAAGAATTTAATCCATAACTGAGGACTCTGTGTATTACTTGTCTACCTGTATTATTAACAGTAGGTATGTATTGATTTATTTTTATTTAGCATTTTTGGTATTCCAACTATTTATTCATCATACATTCATTTATCCATCCATCCATCCATCATCCAAACCACTATATCCTAACTACAGGGTCACAGGGGTCTGCTGGAGCCAATCCTGGGTGCAAGGCAGGAAACTAACCCTGGGCAGGGTGCCAGCCCGCCATAGGGTGCGCACACACACCAAGCACACACTAGGGACAATTTAGGATTGCCAATGCACCTAACTTGAATGTCTTTGGACTGTGGGAGGAAACTAGAGAACATGCAAACTCCACGCAGTGAGGACCCGGGAACTGAACCCGGGTCTCCTAACTGCAAGGCAGCATCGCTATCCACTGTGCCGCCCACATTCATTTATTTCCAATTTATTATTTTTATTTGCAATTTTTTACATCTTTTAAGCACTTTGAGCTACATACTTTGTATGAAAATGTGCTATAGAAATAAATGTTGTTGTTTATGTAGTGCAAATTGAGATGTACATAGTTGGAGCCAGTCCCAGCCACATTGGCACAAGGCAAGAACCAACACTGGAACCAAGATCCACCAAACACACACACCCCAGCATTCACTCATACAGAGGCCAACTTACAGTCGTCAGTGAACATTACAGCTTATCCTGGAGATGTGGGAACAAAGAGTAACACTACCAGTAGATGAAGATTCATGTGAGCAGGCAGAGGTTTTAAAGAATTAAAGGGGGGGACTGAAACCATGGGCCCACCTGGGACCCTTTTTTACAACATATATCTGAAATGTCTAAAATGATCATTGCCAAGGGATGTTTAGGGTCCAAATAATATCATATTGTAGACACAAGAGGAATCTGCACACAATAAGCATAACAAAATTAACAAATCTTACTTTTAAAACTAGCTATGAAATAACAATGATGACCTCTGCTAGATCTCTATGAAAAAGAGTAAATTCTTAAAAATTCTTCAGCCTCCTAACCTTTAAAAAAAAAACATAACAATTACTAGTTAAATTGTGTTACTTTTATTAAGAACTTGGAAAAAAAGGCTAATAAAATGTTACTTCATCAAACAGTCAAAAAGGAACAATGGAATACTGTTGTTCTGCCCCATATCTTGTTAGCTGCTATTTGTTGAGCTATGCTCCCCCTTCGTCTTGTCATTTATTAACACACAAGTCAGTCACGTCCCACACTCACAGTGGTGCTATAAAAGTCTAGGAAACTCACGTAAAGCACGTAGGTCCCATAATAAACATTTGAATACAATACACCCCATGTATCCCACATAGGCACCCCTTTAATCTCTTGTTTCGGTCACGTACGAAGCGTATCTTTAAAGGATATAAACCAATAGGTCTGGTTAGTTGTGGTATGCAGCAATTTGAATCTCTTTCTACACACTTCTCTTTGTCTTGATCCAACCATGGAAATTACTCACCTTGTCAGTGTCTTTTAAAGATTTATTGTTTAATGTACACTCAGTCTGCCATGTATTGCTTTGTAAATCATTCTTTATTGTCTTTGATTGTACACCTGTAAATGCCTGTATGTTTCTTTTGTATATATTTCAGTTTACAACGAGGTACGTCCAGTAAAAGCCTTCAAGAAAGCTCGCTCACCCCTTGTCGTTTTATATGTGGATGTGCCAAGTTGTTTAAGCTATCTGTGGCCGCGCTGCACGGACAGCGTGGAGTGAGGCAGAAAAACTATTACAAAAATAATACGTCTCGGTTCAAAACTCCTGAAAAAAAATTATTATGCAACATATTCACAAATAATATTTGATGTTAGATTTTTCTGACTACAATACTTAATCAAATAGATGTATTCTTAACATTTTTTGACATACACCAACTTCAAGTTTCACATTTAAATGAACTGGATCCTTTCCAAAATGCCAAAACCTGTAAAATGGAAAAGCCACAAGCCCAGATGAATACCAGCCAGAATTTAAAGCCGTCAAAGTTTTTAATATCTATGTTCATTTACATATATCTATGTTTGCTAAGAAAAATAAAAAATCCTTTCTCTATAAAACAGAGTTCATTCTGACCCATCTCTCTTCTAAATGCTGGTGCTAAGGTGTTGGCCAAGGTCTTGCAAAATGAACTGAGAGTGTGTTGTCTATTACCCAATCAAACCACAGTCATAAAAAGGTAGACACATGCCCTCAAACATACAAAATATTTTAATGAAATAAATTCATCATCTGTAAATGAATGAATTTATCCATTTATTTTTATGTCTCTATTAGACAGACACAAAGACAGACCCCTAGAAACACACACAAGAACTTCTGGCTTGTATAAGAGAGCTGCTATGTCAAGTACAGGCCTATATGTGGTAGTAAGACACAGCCAGATTTGCTCAGTTGTTCTGCAGGTTTACATTTAAAGGCATGGACATTCAAAGAGAGCAAGCCCAGCTTGTTGTGTCCACAAATCCAAAATGCTAATTGAAGTTTGTTTGTTCTAATGTCCCCCTGGTGAAGTCAACAGAATTCTAGGGTCTGAATGATTCATACATTAGTATATTAGCACAGTGTGAAAAAACATTGGTTCCTTAATTAATCAACATTAATCAGAGCAATGTAATTTATCTCCCTAGGCAGTAACATGGACCCATTCTGTCATTATTTCAATGACATTTCAGTTTTAGTTATATTGTGCTCACTTTTTCAGCATTGCTCATTCACTCATTTCCATTTCCCCAATAGACTATTGTACTTCACCTAATCATATCAGGTGAAAAAGCTTTAAACTAGTATCTGAAATAAGAAGTTTATTGTTCTCCACAATAAATAAATGTAACATTACCTGAACTCACTGTGAGTTGCCATGACAAACTGAAGACATTATAAAGACATTTGACAATATTGCAGGCAATTATTTGCCACTTTATGTATAAGGTATGATCATAGAGTTTTGAGTCCTGACTATTAAGTAAACCATCATATTCTGTCATGGTAGAGTCCTAAAATCACCCTATTTTCCCTTTCAGGATTGACCGCTGTTGTAGTTCCGCATTTCCCACCTTTCTTTTACATCTGTACTCCCAGCAATTAGATCGAGTACCAAAAAAAAAAAAAAAGAAGGAAAGAAATTTACACACTTATTCAGAGTACAAATGTGAATTTTGGAAAAATAATACAAATTCAATGTTGATATTAGGCTGCTGGATGGCTCTTTGTCTTAATGTGTTGATTGGTCTCTTGTCTGTCATGTTCTGGCATGGCCCTTGGATGGCGTCATAAATACAGACAGCATGGTCATCTGCATGAATGGAGCAGCTGAAAAAGAGACAGAGAGAGACAAGGCCCATTCTCAGGATAGAAAACAGCAGAGAGTAACCTGCAACAAGCAAGCCTCCAGTGGGGGTGCAGCATTCGCCAATGAAACGGCTCAGACACCACCCAGCCCCAAGTTCAGCTGCTCTGATCCTGCATGTAAGCACCTTCTCCAATTTCAGACAAACATTAAAGGATACACAGGTAATTAGGCCGTAAACTACCTTCTCAAACGTGTTTCAATATGTTAGAATAGCTTATTTTCAGGCAGCTGTTTCTTTCTCTAAGCCACCAATTCATTTTTAAACAACATTATATCATTCAGTTATCTCAATACTAGATATTACAAATACCAATCAAAGTGAATCGACAGTAATAGAACATAATTCAATATTTCAGAAAACAACTGAATTTGTGTAAACCTTAACTCAGTTCATTTCTATTTTGCATATTTCTATTTCAGAGTATATTTTAATCACCATAACACACCAGTACAATGAAATATGATTTTTTTTAACATAATCCCCTTGAACAGTAATTTATTTGTAGTAATTTGTATGCGACTCAAACAAAACATGTTGTCTTGCTTTTATTACCAAGGACTGGCAGAAGTCACTGTAGGCCAGGTCTGGAGAACATGTTAGGTGCCACATGTCTTCGAATTCACAGTTTCACTTAGAAAACTTTACAACTAGTGCAGTGTGACAAGGGGCTTTTAAGATAAACAAAGGGGGGTCAATAACTTCCCTTGCTGCTTTCCTGGATTGTCTGACATAAACACAGAAAAACAAAGAACCAACTACATCCTCAAAGTCATAAAAACAATTACACACATGACCTTGCCAGGAATGGCTTAGACATTAGATCACTTTGGTCATGGAGAGTCATTGTGATTCCATTGTTTCGATAGTTGTTTAGACATTGGGTCAAAGTGAAGTGTCCAGACTTCACTCTAGATTAGGAAATTCTTCTTATGTTTCTTCCAGTATGTTTTGAAAGTCAGTGATGTTTCATTTCAGGAGTCAACATTCTGGGCATCTAATGTGCACATACCTTGCTCATGTTTAATTGGGCATGCAGTGTAAGCCAGGACAATGACCATTCTCCATACTATGGTTGTATATTCAAAGATTGATCTGCCTCTCTAACATATGGTACACTTATCCTTATCCTTACTTATCTTATGAAAGGGAAGGTCTACAGGACAGTAGTGAGACTAGCTATGTTATATGGGTTAGAAATGGTGGCACTGACCAAAAAGCAGGAGACAGACCTGGAGTTAGCAGAGTTAAAGATGCTAAGATTTGCATTGGGTGTGATAAGGATGGATAGGATTAGAAATGAGTACATTAGAGGGTCAGCTCAAGTTGGACAGTTGGGAGACAAAGTCAGAGAGGTGAGATTGTGTTGGTTTGGACATGTGCAGAGGAGAGATGCTGTGTATATTGGGAAAAAGATGTTATGGATAGAACTGCCAGGCATGAGGAAAATAGTTAGGCCTAAGAGAAGGTTTATGGATGTGGTGAGAGAGGACATGAAGGTGGTGGGTGTAACAGAACAAGATGCAGAGGACAGGAGGATATGGAAGAAGATGATCCACTGTGGCGACCCCTAACAGGAGTAGCTGAAAGAAGAAGAAGAATCCTGTATCTAAATATCATTTGGTTTACATCAGGGGGCTGTTCAAATTTTTACCATTAATTTATATTTAAATTAATTCTAAACATAGAATTATCTAAACATAAAATTTACATTCTAAACAAATCCAAATACTATCATGTGATATCATCTACTGTTAAATTCTGCTCTGTATTGTAATAGTTTCATTTTACTATTATACTGTATTGAGGATTAGTTGTGTTTTGTTCTGTGTATTGTATTTACCCCCTTTTTGACACCCACTGCACGCCCAAAATACCTGGAAAGGGGTCTCTCTTTGAACTGCCTTTCCCAAGGTTTCTTCCATTTTTTCCATAATAGGGTTTTTTTGGGGGGAGTTTTCCTTGTCTTCCTAGAGAGTCAAGGCTAGGGGGCTGTCAAAAAGAAGGCGCTGTTAAAGCCCATTGTGGCACTTCTTGTGTGATTTTGGGGTATACAAAAAAAATTGTATTGTATTTACTTAGCAGTTGCTTTTATCCAAAGCAACTTTCAAAAAAGGCAAACATAACTTAGTAAACATATGCTACATGAGCAGGTTACAAAAATAATCTTCATAAGTGAAGAGCTTGAGACGAAAACAGGAGGACACAAGACTAGTTACTCTTTCTTGGTTATTAAAATCATTAATAATTAGATAGACACTCACTGAATAATAAAGTCTTCAGAAGCTTCTTAAACACATTGAGGGAGTCAGCGGTCAAGTTGCAGATGGGCCAATCATTCCACCAGCTAGGAGATACAAATAATGAGTCTGGATTACGGTTTGATGACACAAAGATGTGCTATGAACAGACACCATTCATTATCAGATCTGCTTGGGTGAGAAGGGGCGTAGGACCTCATAAGTGTCTCCATATACATTAGTAATGATCCACTGACTACTCTGTAGGCAAGAATCAATGATTTGAACTTTGCGCATGCTACAACATGGTTTAAGTCATTTACTTATCTCTTATAGGGTAGATGTTGACTTTAGTTTTCATCCAGGGGCAGAGGATGATAGTTGTAAATGTCGGCAAAACTCACTGTTACATTATAGGTACACCTTCTTTGGTAGGAGGACTGTTAGACTCGTTGACTTGATGTCAAATCCCTGCATGTGCATGAGTATCGTAGATTAAATGTCTAGAATGGCATCGGGTGAGACAGCAAAGCTAATGCACAAAGGAAAATACCATGTGGGCATTATTCATTTCTTTTTTGGTTTTAGTGTATTATTGATGAATTAGACTTTGACTTAATCAGACTCTGATTTTGATGCAAGTGATTTGGAAATTGAAAACGAAAGACAGGTAGCTAGTTTTTTTTTTTTTTTTCAAGAAAGTGCCTTTCATCAAATTTTTTTTTTTATTAAAACTTGTGCTGAAGTCAGAAATTTTACTAAAAGCAAAACAACTCCTATCCCTAACTGTACCACATCACTGCCCACAGACACTTTAAATAAAAGAACCGATGAAGGAGCTATATCAAAATGATACACATTCTTTCAAAATAATATCGCCTTAGATAATGTGAGACAGCACCGGGAAGACAAACTAAGACAAAATACAATTACATTTTTCTTCAACCTGTGCAAATCAGTCAAATTCACTTTACGATTGAACATTTATATACTTCTCTTTTAACTTACAGTGCCAAAAATCTGCCATGGAGTAAACCTCTTGGTGAGAGACATCTTCCTCTCTTCTGCTTATATTTCTGCACATGTCACCATGCTTGAAACTACCTTGACTTTTACATATTTACTGATCAGTGAACTTAAATAGCAACAACTGCTACCTTGATGTTTCATTTATTCTCTTGCAAAAACTTTAACATGTCTTCTATAACAGAAGAGGAAAACAAGTTTTTGTGTAACATCATATTAGAAAATTACTTTATGAGAAATCACTCATAAATGTAGTTAAAGCAATCTCTAATCATAGTGAAATCATTGCAAACCTGCTTAACAGATTTATCATCTAAGTCTTCATATTTTGATTATTAATTTCCATTACTTTTTTCTAGGGTGGCACGGTGGCGCAGTGGTAGCGCTGCTGCCTCGCAGTTAGGAGACCCGGATTTGCTTCCCGGGTCCTCCCTGCGTGGAGTTTGCATGTTCTCCCCGTGTCTGCATGGGTTTCCTCCGGGCACTCCGGTTTCCACCTACAGTCCAAAGACATGCTGGATTGGCGATTCTAAATTGGCCCTAGTGTGTGCTTGGTGTTTGTGTGTGTGTCCTGTGGTGGGTTGGCACCCTGCCCAGGATTGGTTCCTGCCTTGTGCCCTGTGTTGGCTGGGATTGGCTCCAGCAGACCCCCTGTGTCCCTGTATTCGGATTCAGTGGGTTAGAAAATGGATGGATGGATCACTTTTTTCTTTCAGTTTCTGAAGAAGTTAAAACAGTGTAGTAAGGACAAATTGGCAAAAATCCCTGAAATGTGTGAGAAAGTAGTAACAACAATAACTTTATTGTTATAGTCATTATAGAAGTTGCCACCGTTCCTTGAATTAAAGGCTTCATGTACTGTTGTATGCTGCTACAACTGACGTTTTTTTTTATTAAAAAATTGTATTCAATAAACAATGAAACATAATGTTGTACACTGTTTATTCAGGTTATATTCATGAGATACTGAGGTTCAGGTAAAAGATTATGGCATTGAAATCCATTGAATTCACATACCTTCATGTAGTTCCGTAAATAAAATTAACATTTGTTTTGTCACGGTAGGGTCCTAAGTTGACCCCATTCTCCATGTAGACTATAACAGAATGCCCCAAATCCCCATACTCTTACCACACTGCCAGAGTTGACTGGTATTGTAGTTGAACACTTTCCTTTTTCTTCTTATATCCGTAACCTCAGGTAATTAGACAGAGTAATAGAAGAGGCAGGAGAGACAGTTTCACAATAACTGATCATATATTATAGATAATAGGCCCAAAATGCAAGCAGGCTACAAATGTGAGTGTTGCTAAAATAATACATGCTTACTACCAGATGGCTCTCAGTCTTAGTAAGCTGAGTTAGTCTCTTGTCTGGCCTGGTCCAGTATGGCCTTTGATGGCCTCTCCTCAGGATGGAAAATGGCCGAAACAGGCAGCTAAGAGAGGGAGAAAGACACTGCATGGCTTTACACGCCTCATGTATCCAATTCTAATGGTCCTAGACATGCCTCTTGCAGAGTGGGGGTGTCAATGATTCAGTTTAAGAAGACTCAGCCCCATTTTAGCCCGTGCTTTACTTCCTGGAGGGGCAAAGGAGCAGCCTAAATTCTACCTATCCAAACCATTCCAGTCTTTTTTTGCTGGGAGTAATGGCATATAGAATGTAAAGTGTCCCTGCACACCTGGCCCACTCTGCTCAATTATCTGCCTCTCTTCCACAAATGGTTTAAAAGCACTTAACAAAGTGTCTTACCTGATCTACTACAGTCATAAATGTGTCACAGAAATAAGTTGTTATACTGATTCCTTCCCTTTAAATTTAGGTATCATTAGACATTAACTTCCCTGGCTGTTTAAAGATTTTAAAATATGATAGTTAGACATTATCCATACCTGGGTGTGCATATTACAAATGACCTCTCCTGGAGATGAAATACAGCCTGCCGGGTAAAGAAAGCCCACCAACGCCTCTACTTCTTGAGGAGGCTGAAGCAGGCTGGTCTGTTTCCCTCTATTCGGACCTCCTTCTATAAATGTTTGGTAGAGAGCATCCTTACCTCCTGTATTGCGGTGCTGTACAGCAGCTACTCAGCCGCAGGCAGAAGAGAACAGCAATGGGTGCTTAAGTTTGCACAGCAGATCATCGACAGCAACCTACCTGGTATCGAGGACATTTACACCAGCAGGTGCAAAAGTAAAGTCTCCTCCATTATGGAAGAAGATGTCACTCATCCTGCACAAGGACTGTTTGCCCCCTCCCATTGAGCATGAGAATGCATACCTTATGGGCTGGCACTACCAGTTTAAGGATCAGCTTCTTCTTGGATGCTATTAGACTAATGAATACAACATCACTACACTTTACATGTTGTTTCAATATTTTCCTCTGCAGTTCGCATACCAGGAGAAGGTGGGAGCGGAGGATGCCATCATCTATATGCTACACCAATCCCTCTCCCACTTGGACAGAGGCAGTGGTGCTGTAAGAATTATGTTTTTGGACTTCTCTAGTGCCTTCAACATCATCCAACCTCTGCTCCTTAGAGACAAGCTGACTGAGATGGGAGTAGACTCACACCTGGTGGCATGGATCATGGACTATCTTACAGACATACCTCAATATGTGCGCCTTGGGAACTGCAGGTTTGACATTGCGGTCAGCAAAGCAGGGGCGCCACAGGGGACTGTACTTTCTCCGGTCCTGTTCAATCTATATACATCAGACTTCCAATATGACTCGGAGTCCTGCCACGTGCAAAAGTTCGCTGATGACACTGCTATTGTGGGCTGCATCAAGAGTGGGCTGGAGGAGGAGTACAGGAAGCTAATCAAAGACTTTGTTAAATGGTGCGACTCAAACCACTTACACCTTAACACCAGCAAGACCAAGGAGCTGGTGGTGGATTTTAGGAGGCCCAGGCCCCTCATGGACCCTGTGATCATCAGAGGTGACTGTGTGCAGAGGGTGCAGACCTTTAAATATCTGGGAGTGCAGCTGGATGACAAATTGGACTGGACTGCCAATACTGATGCTCTGTGTAAGAAAGGTCAGAGCCGACTATACTTTCTTAGAAGGTTGGCGTCCTTCAACATCTGCAATAAGATGCTGCAGATGTTCTACCAGACAGTTGTTGCAAGTGGCCTCTTCTACGCGGTGGTGTGCTGGGGTGGCAGCATAAAGATGAAAGACGCCTCACGCCTGGACAAACTTGTTAAGAAGGCAGGCTCTATTGTAGGAGTAAAGTTGAACAGTTCAACATCTGTGGCAGAGAGACGGGCACTAAGCAAACTCCTGTCAATCATGAAGAATCCACTGCATCCACTTAACAGTGTCATCTCCAGGCAGAGGAGTAGCTTCAGTGACAGACTTTTGTCATTGTCCTGCTCCACTGACAGACTGAGGAGATCGTTCCTCCCCCACACTATGCGACTCTTCAATTCCATCCGGGGGAGTAAATGCTAACATTATTCAAAGTTATTGTCTGCTTTTACATGCATTTTTATTACTATTTAATTTATTATTGTTTTTTGTATCAGTATACTGCTGCTGGATTATGTGAATTTCCCCTTGGGATTAATAAAGTATCTATCTATCTATCGCTACTATCTTTTTTACTTGCTGCAAATTACAGGGCATATTGCAATAATATTTATTTTAGCCAGAGTTATCTTACTGTATTAATGTAATAATGTTATTTCACTCTCTTTGTCATTGATATGCGATACCTTTATCACAAAGTCTGCGGGGTTAAGGGGCTACTTTTTATTATGTAGTGTAATTACTGGGACCTGAGTACGGAATTTTGTGTCTGCACATGGATGTTGGAATGACAACAAAAGATCCTCGATCCTTGATTATTAACCTATATGCTAGATATTATTCTCCATGACAACATTACATTACACCTCTGTGGATAAAATAATTCAAGAATGCAGCAGTGGAAAGTAATACATAATCTAACAACAAATGAAGGAAAACAAATTCTCTCTGTGACTTTGAGCACAGAGAAACGACAAAGCCATGATGTCCATTCCACAGACCTTCTTAGCTTATCAGGATACTCAGAAGATACAGGGTCTCAGAAGTGTTCAGCAGAGTGGTCTTAAAGTATCGATCTGTATATGGGAGTTATACAGTGCATCCAGAAAGTATTCACAGCACATCACTTTTTCCACATTTTGTTATGTTACAGCCTTATTCCAAAATGGATTAAATAAATTTTTTTCCTCAGATTTCTACACACAACACCCCATAATGACAACACGAAAAAAAGTTTACTTAAGGTTTTTGAAAATTTATTAAAAATAAAAAAAACAGAAATCACATGTACATAAGTATTCACAGCCTTTGCCATAAAGCTCAAAATTGAACTCAGGTGCATCCTGTTTCCCCTGATCATCCTTGAGATGTTTCTGCAGCTTAATTGGAGTCCACCTGTGGTAAATTCAGTTGATTGGACATGATTTGGAAAGGCACACACCTGTCTATATAAGGTCCCACAGTTCATGTCAGAGCACAAACCAAGCATGAAGTCAAAGGAATTGTCTGTAGACCTCAGAGACAGGATTGTCTCGAGGCACAAATCTGGGGAAGGTTACGGAAAAATTTCTGCTGCTTTGAAGGTCCCAATGAGCACAGTGGCCTCCATCATCCATAAGTGGAAGAAGTTCGAAACCACCAGGACTCTTCAAAGAGCTGGCCGGCCATGTAAACTGAGTGATTGGGGGAGAAAGGCCTTAGTCAGGGAGGTGACCAAGAACCCGATGCGATGGTCACTTTGTCAGAGCTCCAGAGGTCCTCTGTGGAGAGAGGAGAACCTTCCAGAAGGACAACCATCTCTGCAGCAATCCACCAATCAGGCCTGTATGGTAGAGTGGCCAGATGGAAGCCACTCCTTAGTAAAAGGCACATGGCAGCCCGCCTTTACTTTGCCAAAAGGCACCTGAAGGACTCTCGGACCATGAAAAACAAAATTCTGTGGTCTGATGAGACAAAGATTGAACTCTTTGGTGTGAATGCCAGGCATCACGTTTGGAGGAAACCAGGCACCGCTCATCACCAGGCCAATACCATCCCTACAGTGAAGCATGGTGGTGGCAGCATCATGCTGTGGGAATGTTTTACAACGGCAGGAATTGGGAGACTAGTCAGGATAAAGGGAAAGATGACTGCAGCAATGTACAGAGACATCCTGGATGAAAACCTGCTCCAGAGCGATCTTGACCTCAGACTGGGGCGACGGTTCATCTTTCAGCAGGACAACGACCCTAAGCACACAGCCAAGATATCAAAGGAGTGGCTTCAGGACAACTCTGTGAATGTCCTTGAGTGGCCCAGCCAGAGCCCAGGTTTGAATCCAATTGAACATCTCTAGAGAGATCTTAAAATGGCTGTGCACCGACGCTTCCCATTCAACCTGATGAAGCTTGAGAGGTGCTGCAAAGAGGAATGGGCGAAACTGGCCAAGGATAGGTGTGCCAAGCTTGTGGCATCATATTCATAAAGACTTGAGGCTGTAATTGCTGCCAAAGGTGCATCGATAAAGTATTGAGCAAAGGCTGTGAATACTTAGGTACATGTGATTTCTCAGTTTTTTTTATTTTTAATAAATTTGCCAAAACCTCAAGTAAACTTTTTTCACGTTGTCATTAGGGGGTGTTGTGTGTAGAATTCTGAGGAAAAAAATGAATTTAATCCATTTTGGAATAAGGCTGTAACATAACAAAATGTGGAAAAAGTGATGCACTGTTAAATACTTTCTGGATGCACTGTATGTGCAGAGTGGTGCATTGCTCTGTTCACAGTAAGTCGGGAACTGACAAGGCATCTCGTATGGATTTAAATCTTTTTAGTGCAAGATTATTATGACAGAACAAAAGTCAAACAACTAGCTAACATGATATTTTCACTGGTCATTTGCTCATTCATTGATGTTCATATGTTTGCTTGCCTATAATCAATTGCCAGTATAAACACCACTGGCTGTCTGCATGTGCCTCAAAAGTCCTAATGAAGTATGTATAGACATGAAAGGATTTAGGAATTAATTATGTTCCACCAAGCCAAGCTATCTGCAGGCCCGCACCTAGGAAATTCTGGGCCCCAGACAGCTGACAGAGTTCGGGCCCCTTTCGTGTTTCAAATATGTACATATATTTTAAAAGGGCGGGCCCCAATCTAGCTCGGGTCCCTGACAAGTGTCATGGTTGTCCCCCCCAATGCGCGGGCCTGCTCTCTGACTTGATGTACTTGTTACTCTCATCAGACACTTGACTGGTACTGAAGTATCATAAAACAGCAACTCTTTGCACAAAATAATTGATGGATACCTGAAGTCTCTAACTGCCTGAATAAACAGAAGCATAATACAAAAATGAGCAGTAGTGTCAAAGATCAACATACAGTTAAATTCTCCTCCAAATGCTTAATGCAAATCGAGTACAGAGTGTCTAGCAGTGCCCCTCCCACCATATAAAATGTGCATTCATTTATAAAGGTATCCTTCATCTGCCCATGTCACTCCTTGGTGGCAGCAGACAATGGAGTGAGGGAAAGCGGACTGTTGAATTTCACATAGACAGACCCATCTTCAACTTTTACGGGGAAGACTGGTTGCTGGAGAAAAAAAAACAAAAAACAATGAAGTACAGCTTAAAAAAAATCAATAATAAAGCAAGCTTTCATTCTGTCTGGGAAGGATAAGCCTGTCCTAGCCTAGCTCAATTTTAATACCAAGGGTTATCTATTATATCAAAACTCATTTTGACAATATTTGTGTCCATATGTGAGACCCTGGTCTACTTCATTGATTTACTTCCCGGCTTTGTACAGAACCTTTACTGCATAGATAGGGAAACATTTTTCATTCATTTTTGAACCCCCACTCAGGCTAGTGAAAAGCCTACGCTGGCACAATGAGACTGGTAGTAACCTTGAACAGGATGCCAGTACCCTGTCAGGCACATGAATGCAAACGCCCATAAAGAGCCATTTTACAGTAATTAATCTAACAACAGCAACCCTTCACAAAAATGATGTGAACATGCAAACTCAACCCAGAAGGTCGTACAGCTACACCTAAAAATAAAGGTGCCAAAGCAGATCATGCCATAGGGGAACGATCCAAATGCATGTTGCACTTATTTATACTTAATAGTCCAAAACATTTATGAAATCCTAGTAGTTCCTGATTTTAAAAGGACTCATGCTGCATAGAATAACACAGGCTAAGTTCTCTTGATCTCTCAATTTCCTGCTATATAGCCTTTTAAACACTAAAGATTTCTGTTTTGTCCACATATTACAGACCTTTTTAAAGCCCAAAGAACTAAATTCTTATGCAATAGCCCTATCCAGGACCAAATGATTATTTGTCAAGCGACAGGTTTATAAGAATCCACAAAAAACAGAACAATACCATTAAAGAAGCATCATTTATAAAGGAGTGTAGGAATGAAAACGTTCAAGCACATTGGCGGCTCTGCAATGCCATCTCTATACACTACCTCACTCTTCTTTATGATTAGCAACCTTGTGACTTACAACTTCTTTAATCATTTCAATTAAATTAAAAGAGAAGCTCTGAGAAATAAGGGAAAAATCTAAGCTCAACTCTGTTTCTCACCTTTAAACCCATTTGTGATTCTCCAGTATGAAGGCTGAAATCATAGTCATGCCAGGGGCAAAAAACCTTGAGAACTCCGTTCACCTCCTCAATGTCTCCTTCACACAGGGGACCTCCTACAAAGCAAAGTACAATGAAATAAGTGTAAAGCTTTAAGCTGAGACTTTTGTTAATACTGCTAGATGAGGAGAAGGATGATTTCCTAATTTCCTTGTTCGTCTTCATATCAAAAATGTAGGCAACACTTTAATTTCATCTTACCAATGGGCTTCTGTACTTCTCTAAATGGAGCACTGGCAGGTACTGTAAGTGTCAGAATGAATCAGGCGTGAAAAGATTTTTGACAGTCAGGTGGGTACCCTCAAGTCAGCCAAACTCATAGCTGAATTAGTAAGTCACATTAGGATAAGACAATTATGGAATAGAAATTGAAGATTTTTTTTTAAATTACAATTGTATTGATTTATGGGTTTATTTGTAATTTCTGTCACAAATTCCCCTTCATAATTAGTAAGCAGTTGATGGTGCCGGGAGTAGATAAAATGTATATAAATAAAGGGTAGTTCAATATGCCAGCATTCACATTCCAGTGGCTCTTTTGAGCAACACTGTAGACCAAACAAACCTCATTCAATAAAGTGCAATTCAACAGTGCCGACTATCCAAAAACACAAAATCTTTAATTTACATAACACTTTTTCACTACAGTTAAGCACCATACCATGGAGTTGAGGAACGGAGATATAGCACAATAGTTTACATGTATTTATTAACAACTGGAGCACAGGCAAGTTAGGACTCACACTGAGTGAGAGGTTAGGACTGAACCACCAGCCTCTGGGGCCTAATGTCTCATATCGATAGTAATGGCCTCCACTGTCTATAATCAGAACACTTGTAGGGTATGAGACATGGTTATAGTCAAACATCGAGTCAATCATAGGCAGTTAACAATGCAAAGCATTAACTACTTGGCCACAAAACCTACAATGACCTTTTGTATAATTGCCTTTTATTTATTTATATAAAACTTTTATATAAAGCAAAAACAAATCTCAACTGCACAGAAATAATGCTTTTTACAAATATGGAAATAATAGCAGGTGTACTATGCACAAAATATCATTAACATAGTAAGTTAACAATAACATTAGTAAGTTAACTTGTTTTACAAATGCAGCACACACACACACACAGAGTATACGGCCAAAACTGGCACAGTGTTCAGAAGCCATTAAGAGGGCTAACAGAATGTTAGGTTATATAGCACCTTGATGTGTAGAGCACAAGTCCAAGGAGGTTCTGCTCCAGCTTTATAACACACTGGCGAGGACTCATTTTGAGTACTGAGTGAAGTTTTGGTGTTCAGTGCTACAAAAAGGACACAGCAGCACTAGAAAAGGTCCAGAGAAGAGCGATGAGGCTGATTCTAGGGCTACAGGGGATGAGTTATGAAGAAAGATCATAAGAGCTGAGTCTTTTCAGTTTAAGCATAAGGAGATTGAAGTGTTTAAAGTTATGAAGGGAATTAGTCCAGTGCATCAAGACTTACTTTAAAATGAGTTCATTAAGAACACGGGGACAGAGTTGGAAACTTGTTAAAGGTAATATGGAGTCCAGGCAGCAACACTCTCCTGGTATCCATCAAATCCAGACTTGCACGTCAGACTGCCAAATAATAAAGCGTGATTCATCACTCTAGAGAGCACAATTCCAGTTCTCCAGGGTTTGATGGTGGCATGCTATACTCCACTCCAGCCAACTCTTGACACTGCATATAGCGATCTTAAGTTTGCGTGCAGATGCCCAGGCATGAAAACCCACTTTATGAACCTATCTGTGCACAGCTCTCGTGATGATGTTGCTTCCAGAACTAGTTTGGAGCTCTATTATGAGTGATGCAACAAAGGATAGGCCATTTTTATGTGCTATGCACTTCACCACACGGTGGTCCCACTCTGTGAGTTCAGGTGATGTACCACTTTGTGGCTGAGCAGTTGTTCCTCCTTGATACTTCCACTTTACAATAATAGCACTTACAGCTGACCAGGGCAGATCTAGAAGAGCAAAAATTTAACATACTGACTAAAAGTGGCATCTTATGACGTTGTCACATTTAAAGTCGTTAAGATCTTCAGGTCGACCCACTCTGCTGGTGTTGTTCATCAATGGAGATTGCATAGCTAAGTTACTTGATTTTATGCACCTATTAACATCAGAACTCAATCATTTGGAGGGATGTCCACATACTTTTGTCTGTGTGTGTGTGTCTGCATTGATAAAAGTTTTAGACACTTGAGAAAAAATGCTATAAAATGTGAATGCTTTCAATACTAATGTCATGAATATTCTTTTATAGATCAATAAACACTCTCTAATTTACAGTAAACAGAAGGAGAAATCAATATTTTGCATGACCACCTTTTTGCCAGTTCTCCCAGGCCCTCTCTCATGTATTTGCTGAAGGACTTGCCACATTTCCACTGCAGATTTTGTCTGCCTTACTTGCTTTTGTCCCTTCAGGTAATCTCAGACTGGCTTGATGGTGTTGAGATGAGGGTTCAGTGAGGACCACAAATACCTTCTTGCTTTTATTATCTCATTCAAATTCTATTGACATTCGCCCAATAGCTGATACAACTCAATTCATGCCCCTCTTTGTCCTCACTCTGTTCACAAATACTGTACTGGCAATTTCTAAACCCGCAGGAGTAATCTTGTTTTTCTAATTTCTCTCTGGATGTTTATATTTCAAAAAGATTTTGCTTTGCTGCTCATGCTTTGTGACTCTTTTTTCTCAATACAAGCTAAAGTACTTTCATATTTTTTTGTGTAAATGCATGGTATGTTTATGTGTAAAATACAGAAATATACAAAAACTGAAATATGCTTTGCAAACATCTTGGGCATTTTAAATTGTTCACAGATATATTTGTCTTTGATGTTTATTTTATGCCTTCTGGATGTGTTTGTCATTAGAAAACAGTATTTTACAATTCCAATCACTCCTTTTGCAAAAAGTGAAGCAATACAATAAGACATCTGAATGTCCTCAAAGAAAGAATTAACACAGTGACAGCCCGGTTTCTATTTAATATATGCGAGACCTTTATATGCATAAAGTCCAAGTGCTTATTTAAGCAAATCTAACAAACAGTTGCTAATGATCAATGACATAATATGTCGGTTGGACCAAAGCAGTCAACTGAAACAGACAACCATGGATGGACAACCATACGAAACCTGTGTGGTTGTGGCAGATGTGGCGGTTTGACTTGCAAAATTTACACTATGGGAAAAGTGAGCATAGCAACAAGACACATGGTGGTCAGCTTGCATCAACAAGGTCTCTACCAAGGAGAAATTTTGGGGCAGATGTGTTTTCAGATGCACTGTGGAAGCTCTTATGCAGAAGAACAAACAAACGGACAAGGCTGAGGACCTGAAATGCAGCCGTCGGCCACAGAAACTGAGTAGAACAAATGAGAAAAACCATCAAGCTTTCTTCCCTTCAAAACTGGAAGATGTTCAGAACCACAATCAACTCACCACTGGCAGAAACCACAGGGACCCAGGTACATCCATTTAAAGTGGCTTTCATGAAAGACATGCAAACAAAAAGCAGTTTGTCTGAGTTGGAAGTAACACCAAACAAGTCACCTCCATTGTAAAACACAAGGACTGGGATGGAGAAAAATGGAAGCAGGTGCTCTGGTCCTACAAGTCAAAATTTGAAATGTTTGGCTCTATAAGAAGGCAGTTTTACCATTGAAGGGCTGGCCTATACATGGATGAATGTCTACAGGCAACAGTGAAGCACGCGGAGATTCCATGAAGGTTTGGGGCCACATTTTTGGAATAGGAGTTGGCAATGTGATCAAAATTGAAAACTCCCTCCCAGCTGAGAAGTGCAGGAAGATTCTTATCCATTGTGCAATACCATCAGAGCGATGTCTGAAGTTTTATCACATTGTGCAACTTTTCCAGCAATATTCAGTCATTGCCTTCTTTTAAATAATCTCAGCGAGTCGGATGAAGTTGGTGGCTAACTCCCGTGAAAGCAGTCGTATAGTGTGACATTCCCAGAGAGTTACTCCAACTAGTCCATAACTCGCAATGGTGAAATTAAATGGTTTAAATGGTTTGTCTTTTGTCGTAGTGACAGACTCCGAGTACATGAGAGCTGACAACTGATGAATGCTCATCCAGACATACAATCGATCGAATGCAGCAACAAGAAATAAGGAACATGGGGGCTTTGGACCTTGCAAACAAGGCAGTCTTGTCTGTCTGATGTCTTGATGTCTACCCAAAAAAGACATAAATCATTTGCAACGAGTGCAGAATGCAGCCGCTAGAATCCTAACTAGGAAAAGAAAATCCGAACACATTTCTCCAGTTTTGATGTTACTACACTGGTTGCCTGTGTCATTCAGGATTGACTTTAAAATTCTGCTTATGGTTTATAAAGCCTTAAATAATCTCGCCCCATCTTATATATTGGAATGTCTGACATCTTATATTCCAAATCGTAATCTTGGATCCTCAAATGAGTGTCTGCTTAGAATTCCAAAAGCTAAACTTAAAAGAAGTGGTGAGGCGGCCTTCTGCTGCTATGCACCTAAAATCTGGAATAGCCTGCCAATAGGAATTCGCCAGGCTGATACAGTAGAGCAGTTTAAAACACTGCTGAAAACACATTACTTTAACATGGCCTTTTTATAACTTCACTTTAACTTAATCCTGATACTCTGTATGTTCAATTCATCATAATAACTATTCATAGTGGCTCTAAAATCCGTACTGACCGCAACTCTCTCGTCTGTTTCTTTTTCTGGTTTCTTTGTGGTGGCGGCCTGCGCATCATGATACTCCAACATTGATGGACAGAAAGCCAGAAGTCTACGTGACCATCATCATCAAGTCCTTCCATGAGAACCCTAAATACAAAGAGGACCGTTTCATTTATGTTAGGTAGAATGTCCAGAGGGGACTGGGCGGTCTCTTGGTCTGGAATCCCTACAGATTTTATTTTTTTTCTCCAGCCTCTGGAGTTTTTTTTTTTGTTTTTTCTGTCCACCCTGGCCATCGGACCTTACTATTATTCTATGTTAATTAATGTTGACTTATTTTATTTTCTTACTGTGTCTTTTATTTTTCTATTCTTCATTATGTAAAGCACTTTGAGCTACATTTTTTTTTGTATGAAAATGTGCTATATAAATAAATGTTGTTGTTGTGTTTTACAAACCACTGCAGAATGAATAATAAAAAAAGAAAAGGGCTGAGATTGCATCTGAACTCACTGTACCTGTTAACTCTTTGTACAGCACTGGCTCTGTCAGACAGCACACTATTGGCTGTCATGAAAAGAGGCAAGCATGACAGCGCTGGAAGGTCAGCACTCAGCCAGTAAAGCAGAAATGGCCAGCGATTTTCAGTCATTTAAGCAGATGTAGTCCAGTCGCAAAATCAGCAACTATGGGTTGATAAATCTGACATAATGGGACATCGGCTTGTCTTCTACTTCTTCTTCCTCTTCTCCCACTTTTATATGGGGTTGATTTGCCTGATCAACTTTCTCCATACATCCTGGTCCTGCACCTCCTCCCCAGTCAGACCCTTTTCCTTCATAATGAATTATTATTATTATTTACTTTATCCATCCACCTTGGTTTTGGCCTCCCTCACTTTCTCTTCCCCTGTTCTTCTATTGCATCACTCATCTGCCCACATATTCCTCACATTTCCCTACCACCTCAACCTACTTTCCTGCACTGTCTTAGATATCTCTGCCTCTTTTGTTGTACCTTTGATTGTCTCACTTCATATTCTGTGCTTTGTTTTGTCACTCCACACATCCATCTCAACATTCTATATTTCTGCCATATATAACTTCTTCTAATGTGCTCTATTTACTGTCCATGCCTCATCTTCACACATCATCGCTGATCTTACCACTGTCTGGAAAACTTTACCTTTAACCTTCACCTTAGGCTTGACTGGTCCAAACTTTATTCTGCAGCAAGATAGTGATCCTAAACACATGGCCAACATCATAAAATGTATTACATTTTCATGGTTATAACATCTGAGTTCTGTCTTGTTAAAAGTTATCAAGTCATCCATCCTCTGGGTCTTTTCTCTGAACCAATACATCTGAGCACAGCTGAAGAGCCAGAAGGAAAAGTCAGCAGTAGGAAAAAAAAAACATGGCCTTGCTCCCGCTGTGGAAGAAGCTCCTGTTTGATAATGCTGATGCAGTGCCTTCACAGCTGTTGGTTTCAGAAAGTGAACTCGGCATTAAAAAGTATTTGCTGTTTTCTGTCATATTTGTGTACTTGACCTCTGTCAACTGTTCTGCAGTGCATGTGGGGTTTTGGGACTAACATTAGAAAAAAGAATCCTAATTAAGGAGTTTGTGCCCTTTGTAATATACAGCATGTCACACAGAGTGACAATGTGAGTCAATCCTTTATCTTTACAGTCTGACACCTTATTGTCAAGGCCTCAATAGTTGTTAATGCATTCATTTTGTGGATTCCACCTGCTGAGTCAGTGAAGCACTGACAGCACTGTGTTCAGTTTATTAGATTTATACTCAAGTGCAAAAAAACCAAAAAACCTTTTGCCACACTTTTCTATTCCCAATTTGAAAATTTTTATCATGGCTCAGAAGTTATTGTCCAACAAATACTCAACTTTAAAATTTGGAAAGCTGATAAGCCAGGTGTTACTCAGGAACAAGTATGACATTACTAGATCAGATAAGCACCTTCGTTAAGTGCTGGACACGGGGATTGAAGGTTTTGCATCAATATGGTTGTGAGTGGCTGGCCAGCTAGTCTTGAGACTGGTTGAGATGACCGGACATGAACTGACCTCGGCTGGACTGAACTGAAATCGGGGCTGAGTCACTGGAAGGTACACATCCACTGAATCTAGAGGTGTGCCAAGAAGCCATAGGAGTCCTCTAAATCAAGACTGATACAAAGGCCTAGTCTGTCTGTCATTTTCCATCCCAAGAATACCATCTATCTCTCTTAGCTGCCATATATTCAGCTAGGTGATGCTGCCTGTTTCAGCCACCTCACTCAAAGGCCATGCAAGAGAAAAGGCAAAGCAAGACAAAAAACAATCAACATAATAAGAAAGAGAGCCAGCTGATAGCCTACTATCAGTTTTTATTATTTTACCCAACACTCATTGTCCTCTGGTATATTGGGCACATGGTCTATAATGCATGAATAAATGTGTAGCTGTCTGTCTTGCCTATTCTGGTACTCTATCAAATTGCCTGGCTTTACAGATGTAAAAGAAAGGGGGAAAATGCCAGTCAACCTTGGCGTCATGGTAAGAGTGTGGGATTTGGGGAATTCTTTAAAGGTCTACCTAACCTCCTTAGAGCTACATTTTTTCTCAAAACACTTTAGTGTTGTCAATTTTGGCTTTAAAAATGACATTTTTATTAAATCTCATCCTTCTACTGTAAAACATGCAAAACACTAAAAGTACAAAGTCAGAAGTGTGAAAGTATAATAATGATATAGATAATGATAATAATAATGAATTATACTAATAATTATGATGCTAATACCGTATACACTGTCAAAATATGTCTTTTGTGTGGTATATCTTTTGTAACAAGGCGCAATATTGGCGCCTGACCCGACACAGATAGACACGGAGGCACACGTAAAAATAAAACAAATATTTATTTTTCTTCAGCTGGGGGACTCGTCTTCCCTGTGCCCCTCAGCCACAGCACAGTCCCATAAGCACAAAGAAGTCACCAAATGCATACACAAAGCACACTGATCTTCACCACCACTCCTCCCAGCAAGCTGCCTCTCGGAGTGGTGGCTGCTGGCTTCCTTTCGAGCCCACCAGGAAATGCTGCAGGTGCTTGATAACCTGCAACTGGCTGCACTTCCGGGTGTGGCTGCATTGCCGCCCAGACGGGCTTAGGAAGCCATGCAGCTCCCCCTGGCGGTGGCCACGGAGTCCAACAGGGCTGAGCTCCAAAGTCCCAGGTCTGTGGCACCAATGCAACCCAAGGGGGGCTGCCACTAAGCGTTCCAGGGGAAGTAGTATAGTGCCCATGGCTGTTTCCCCAGTCCAAGTGCCGAAAGGGACTTCCTGGTCGGGCATGGGCCCCGGCCGTCCGCCACACTTTGAAAACTGCTTAGGTGTATGTTAAATTACCCAACACTTTTCAGCATAACGGTTCGTGTCAACAACAATTCTCTCGATCACATCATCATCAAGAAATAGCTTCAAGTAAGTAAGCGGATCTTGGTTGTCAATGCTCCCTTTACTTCCTGGCTGCCCCACAAAATCAAAATGAGATGGTGCTAGTTTATCTGAAGCAGGGTCAACAGACACCCAGACGCAACGTCCCTTTCAAATTCATCAGAATCTCTTTCGGTTTCACTGTCAGTTTTAATATCACTGCCTGAAGAATGTCATCTTGCCTGAAGAAGGGGCCTGAGTTGCTTAGAAAGCTTGCATATTGTAATCTTTTTAGTTAGCCAATAAAAGGTGTCATTTTGCTTGACTTTTCTCTACATTCATAATGGCTAACACAGTACAACACCCTAGTACTACTGCCTGAAGACAAATTCACTTTATCATCACTGCTGATGAGAGGCTCCTCCACATCCCAGCTCGTCTCACCATCGAGAACGTGCAATGCTGGGCTGCTGAAAAATGTTTGTTATGAGACGCCATTATGAGGCTAGGAGAAGAAGCCTCTAAACCATTGCCCGGATAATTCTTGGGCCTGACACTTACATAAAACACGCCTACACCATTGCCTGAGTAACATTAAATGCTGTTAGACTTTTACAACTCAAGTAATCCTCAGGTCTAACACATACGCAAGATGTGTCTATACAGTTGACCAAGTGACAGTCGGGACTAACGCTTTTAACACTGTTATCAAAGCCCGAGTGATGCTCAGGTCTAATGCTAAGGAGGTTAATAAAGAGTAGAAGTGTTAAGGTTGGATTCGATTGTGTTATTCTCTGTTTAAGATCGTTTTTCATGTCCTCTTTCAGTAATTTAAAGTAGGCTTCATATTTGTTTTTATATATTTAAACACTTGTAGTTTAGTTTCTATGTGTTGTCACATGTTCTGCTATGTTTTATGCACCTTGTGGGTGGTCCCCCAAGCTCTTTAAAGGCTGAGGAGATCCACATGTCAAATATGGTTCGTTTCAGATTAAACACTTGGTGTGGTGACTCCTGTTTTGTTTTTTTATGCGATTTATTATTTACTGGATTTTGACCTCTGCTTCGTTTTTCGACTATGACTATTGGATTCTGTTTTTGGAACTTTGCTACCAGATTGCCTTTAGGCATTTCGATTTGTGCCATTTTACCCTTGTTTGAGCATTTTGGAATTAGAGAGATGTTTGTTAATAAATCTTTTATTTTGATAAAGATTTTTGTATACCCTTCATTACATAGACAGAGGTTTATAGATACCCCATCCCTGCTAAGGTTTATGTTTTAATGTTTTGGGATTTTAATTTTGTGTGGTGAGTTTCCCTGTTTGAGGGCCTGCTTCTCAAACAAGTGATATTTCAGGACCTGGCTGGATTAAGTGTGCTTCTGCTGGCTGCACTAGTGAGGATACTGGCCTGCTCCCCAGCCAGTGCAGAGGCCTCTCCTGTGGAATTCTCCTGGGAAGAACTCCCACACCATAACAATAAAAGGAGAACAGGTCCACCTTTGGCCCATAACAAAACATTCGTATAACTGGAATTGACTGAGCAGCTCCAGTTACAGACACACTGGCATTTTTGGACATTTTATTTATTATAGTTTTCACTACTAATTACTTTCAATCAAAAAGTGAAATAAAGTAAACTCTCACAAAAACTAGCAGTGTATGGATGGGTCTTAACTGTGACATTTGTGAAAACAATGGCTTGATCAATGCCTTATGCACTTGCACATCTCGGCTAACAAGTGGTGCAACAACAGTAAAAGTTAATCACACATCAGAACCAGCTTTTCACCCTACAGGAGATCATGAATTTGTTTTCTTAGCAGAGATGAATTTGTTTTTTAGTTCGGAGATGAAAAGAAGAACATTACTGGAAAACAGTGTCACATAAACATTTTTTTTTGCAGATCATACATTAATTATGGATGCTTCCTGGAGGTCTGCTGTCGCTGCAGGTTTCTATTCCAACCTAGTCCAGCATTTCTGTGCTTCATTTTAGTTAATTCACTTGTTAAAAATTCCCAACCCTTAATTGCTTTTGTTAGTCATAAACAGCTGCATACTCTGTTTTGAACTTCTTCTCCTTTTCTTAACCAGCTAAAATAAACAACAAGATGGAGATGTCAAAGGAGGCAGCAAAGTCACCATTTAACCTGGTCCTATTTACACTTGTGTGTGTTCATCACAAGGTACGGTGGATTCAGTATTCAGACACCTTCATTTTCTGCACACTTCACCGTGTTATAGATTTAATTTTAAATGGAGAAAATTGTCATTTTTTTAATATTAATATGCACTCCATAACCCAAAATGACAAAGTGAAAACATGTTTTAGAAAGGTTTGCAAATTTATTAAAAATCAAAAACTGAAATTTCTCATTCAGACCCTTTTCTGTGGCACTCTAAACTATTCTCAGGTTCACCCTGTTTGCTTTAATTGTCCTCGAGATGTGTGTAGAACTTGACTGGAGTCCTCCTGTGGCACACTGAATTGACTAAACATCATTTCAAATGGCACACAGCTGTGTATATGGGGTGCCATAATCTACATTGCATGTCTATACAAAAACCAAACCATGAAGTCCAAGAGAGCTCTCTGTAGACTTTAATAGTTAAATTGTGGTGAGGCATAGATCAGGGTAAGGGGATAAAACCCATTTGTAAAGGTTTGAACATTCCCAGGAGCACAATGGCCTCCATACAATACCTCTGAAATGGAAGAAGTCTGGAACCACAAGAACTCTTCCTAAAGCTGGCCATCAGACCAAACCTTGTAACTGGACAAGAAGGCCCTTAAGTCAGTGGGTGACAAGAACCCAATGGTCACACTAGCAGTGCATCAGAAGTCCTCTGTTGAACTGGGATAATCTGTCAGTAGGATGGCCATCCCAGCAACACTCCATCAATCGGGCATTTAGGTTGAGTGGCTAGACGAAAATCACTTTCGAGTAAAATGCATACGACAGCACTTTAAATGACTCTCAGGGTGTAAAGATTTGATAGTTTTGGAACACAAAAAATCAACTTTTTGAACAGAACCTCAAGCACTATGTCTACTGAAGACCAGGCACTGCTCATTAACTGTGCAATACCATTTATACAGTGTCAGTATCATGTTAGGGTAACTTCTTAGCATCAGGGACAAGGAGACTGGACAGAATTGAGGTAAGGATGATTGTAGCCAAATACTTGGAAGAGGACCAGAGTGCTTGTAACATCAGACTTTTTACCTTTTTAGCACAACAAAGTCCTGAAGCAGCAGATAGCCAAGACAGCACTGGAATGTCTTTGGGACAAGTCTCGCACTGTCTTTGAGTGGCCCAGCTAAAATCCAAACACAATCTCCATCGGACATCTGTGGAAGAACCTGAAGGAGGAAGTTTACAGATTCTTCCCATCCAATCGAATGGAGATTGGGAGGATCTTCTAGAAAAAAAATGGTACAAACTGCCCAAATCCAGGTGTGCAAAGCTATCCGAGAAGACTCAAATTTGTAATTTCTGGCAAAGAGCCTTTAAAAAACACTGATTTACAGGTCTGAATACTTATATAACTGAGAAAGTTCCATTTTTAATTTTTAATAAATTTGTAAACCTTTTGAAAATATTTGTTTACTTTGTCATTATAGGTTATTGAATACAAATGGATTGGAGAAAACTGTAAATGTATCCATTTAAAATTAAATGTAAAACATAATAAACTGTGCGGTACGTGAAGGGGTCCGAGTGCTTCATGAATCCACTGTATCTGTTTTAATAAAATATTTGGACTGAAATGGAAGAGAAAAAAAGTGAAGGACTGAGAATAACTAATCTGTTCTGGACCAGAAATAATTTGGAGGATATACAATATTTTTGAAAAAAATGAAAATCTTCAAAATAAGAATGATTTGACATGGCAGTATGAAAGACCTAACGAGCCATAACTTTAAATAACAAGCCCCATTTATTGATAAAGAATGCCTTCTATTTAAGCAAAAAACAAAACCCTATAGCCACTGTGGCCCTGCAGAACTGAAGTCAAAAGCCGCTTTTCCACTGCATAGTACGGCACGACACGGTTCAGTACAGCTCACTTTTGCGGGGCTTTCCACTGGGAACAGTACCTGGTACCTGGTCCTTTTTTTAGTACCACCTCAGCCGAGGTTCCAAGCGTGCCAAACCGTTACCAAAATGTGACGTGTAAACTCTGCTGGTCACTGATTGGCCGGAGAAAATCGTCATTACTGCGTCACTGGCTATTCTTTTCTTTAAAGGTACAGACACGCGGAAGTTTCGAAAGTTCTCCAGCCACTGAGTGTTTGTAAAACCGGGAACAATCACATCCCACCACTCTGAAGCATGGTTAAATGTCCAAACAGATGGTCTGTTGCGGCGACTTTTTTGCAAAATGTGGAAGATCTGTAATATACAGAATCAGCATTTTAATGTTACACTGGCAGTTAAGTTCATTTTATGCTTTGCAACAGTGATAAAAGTTAGCTAGTGATGTGCTTTTTTAGACGCTTACCCTTGCGCGTCGTCAAGCTAAAGTGTTGTCATTGTCTGCGTGTTGTTGTAAAAGTTCCACGGTGTCACGGCAGTAGAGGCGCAACTATAACGACACGTGAATAATCCCGCCCACTCTAAAGCGGTACTAAACTGCAGTCGAAACGCAAACCGAGCCGAACTGAGCCGAACCAAGGTGAGCTGTACTGAACCGTGCTGTGCCTTACTATGCAGTGGAAAAGCGCCTAAAGACTCCTGAATTAGTGAAAACAAAATTTGGGAATTTTTCCAATAAGAGTTAAAAAAAATGGCTATAAATAAAATGATATTGTATAAATTACAGCAGTATGGTGGATCATTAACTATTGCTGCTAGCTCACAGCTCCAGTGCTGAGAATGTCTGTCCAGCCAGTGTCAGTGTGAAGTTTCTGTCTTCTGTCTGTGTCTGCGTGGAGTTTTCTACTGCTACTCAGATGTTCTTCATGCATTCCACACATCCCAAAGACAGGTACTGTATGTTGGTCACTTGGTGGCTTTGAATTGATCCTGTATGGGCAGGTGTAGCTGTGTGTCAAACGTTGGTCTCCACCATAACGCTGGGACAGGCAGTGGATAAGCAGACTAGTGGAAGGATGGATGGGGTCTTTTTTTATTATTTAATTGGTCAACACCTTTAAAAAAACAGCTTAAAACATCAGCATATATTAAAATTGTTTGCATTTTTTTTTTTTAATTTGGAGCACAGCCAGGTTAAATAACTCCTTTAAGTTCACCAAATGAGTCAGTGGTGAGGACTGAAGTGGCAACCCTGTGGTGTAAAGCTGAGCTCCGAGCCTCTTAGCAACAAAGCCTCATGTTTGTGTTTACGTTTTTAATGAAAGGCAGCTGTCAAAAAAATTGACATTTTGCACTTAATGTCTTTGTGGGAACATTTACGTAAAATGTAAAAACGTATCCTACTGTGAAAACAGCACATGCCCACACACAGAGAAAAGGTTAGCAAAAGGCAGATCTCAGTGGATGTCCAAACAAAGTCGAAGTAAACAAGGTAGCTTTTAGAAAGTTATAATGGCCACTGGTTTATTTACCAAACAATGTTTCTGTCAAATAACAATCCATTCATCCCTTTTCTTTAACTTAATGGTTCCACTAGAGGTTTACAGGGAGACTGAGCCGACAATAGATATATTTTGTGTAAGGCCGGAATCATCACTAGATGGGATGTCAGGGCTTCTCACAAAGACACCGGTGTTTACTCTACTGGGCCAAACAGATTCAACGCTCAATAATAATAACAATAGCTAGAATTATTATATAATGTCAACTGCTAATTAACATAAAACCCACTCATTCTAATTGAGATATTTCCTTAATATGGAATGTTTACATTCTCCCCATGTCTCTGTGGTTTTTCTTTCTGCAACTCAAAGTTTTCCTCTCAAATCCTAAAAGTTTTGTTGACCAATGATTATAAATTGGCCAATTCTGAGTGTGGGTGTGTGTAAGTGGACCCCATAAACGTCTGCTGCTCCATTTGATGTTAGTTGTTACCTTATGCTGCCAGAAGGCCCCCCACGAACAACATTGAGCTAGGTGGGATTAAGCAAATGTTTGAGAAGGTCATGTTATGTTATAGTCAAGGCTGCTAAATTCTTCTCCTCTGTGTTTTCAGAACCTGCAAGATTTCATTCTAGTCAGACTAATAATGATAGGTGCATCCACTCTTTTAAATGAACCTCTAATTTAATGTGTAGTTTTTTGCCCACCCATTTCTGAATACCCACAGGTGTAGATGTAAATTGCCACTATTTAGTTTTACTTAATTTCATTGAAAATATCATGAATGCACGCACACTGTCATGTTGCAATGGCTGTATGGTTTCTAGAGGTCATTTGCGCTTAGATTTTTAGCATCAGTGTTAGCACCAAAGTTTCCACTGTGGTTTGGATCTATTTAAGGGAGGACCCGCCATTTAAGACTTTTAGTATTTAAGATTTTTTATTAACATACAATTAGAGTTTTTTCTGGTCAAATAAATTACCTTATTAACTGAAAGAACCAACCGTGTAAAGGCAGTTGTTCATCCCAGGGTACAATCAGCCACATACCTACACTCAGTCATGCCAGACCAGTTTACAATTGTCACTTTCTTGATGATGGAGGAGGAAAGCTGGAGCAGATGGAGGAAAACCCACAAAAACACAGAGTGATTGTGGAAACTCTACACTAGGTTAGGACCTAATTGTAGCTGAGAGGTAACAGTGCTAATGACTGCGTCACTGTGCTTCCTCTTGAGGCCTTTGTTTGACATTTTCTCTAGTTCTAGTTTCTCTTGTTCTACTACTAGGTCTCTTCTGCTAGGGTCTTGGGTATAAAACGTGCTTATGCTTGGAAACATGTGTAGGCCATTTCTAACACAAAAGTTAGGATTTATAAAACACTGCTGTTGTTTTAGTGACTCCAAGCAGCAGCAAAATGAAGAAAATCTCATTTCATTGTGCATTTCAATGAATGATATGTTAGTCACACAGTGATGTTCTTGAACTAATTCTATCACAGTTACCTGACATGTTCTCTCGATACATCTATCATCAATTTTGGAAAAAATGCCTAACATGTATGCTGAATGTCAATTCTTTTTAGTATGCAGTCTATCTATTATGTCTATAAAAAGGGTGTGATCTGTGTTGTATAACACAACTGGCAAGGACAGCATTATAAAGATGCCAACCATCAACAATAGCATGCATCTGAAGTCTGATCCCCCCACTACTATTTGATAAAATAATAGAGGCAGGGGTTCAGCTGGACCACCTCACAGCAATGCCTGTCAGAATGATTTGAGCATCACATATTACTTGTATATTATTTGAATGAAATTGCTTTCTGTTGACAAACACAAATTCATTCCCTGATGGTGCCTTTATCGCAACATGAATGCAGTCATTTGCACTAAATACATTAGGAAAACCAGCAATCACTACAAATTGCCTTTGGATCTTGGCCTGCACAACCAGATAATAAAGAAATTAGATGTATTGGGGTAGCATCTTAATTATACCATCCCAGGCAGATGGCATGACGTGGCTCAGGGATGATTAAAGGACCGGTCAGACAGTTCAAGCTGAAAAAGCACCCATTGTTAAAACCTGTGATGGAACAGGGCTTGTGTGAGTTATGCATGATGGTTTCTGCAACGTAGTCTCCAATTCAGCACACAACTCCAGGAGAATAGCTGTAGGAAGCCTAATTGGCTTATAAGCCAGTCATCACCATGAGGAAAAATATCATTGCGATCCCTGATGGCACATTGCTATTATTCTCTCCACTTCGCTGTTCCCACTCGTTTTTTTTCCCCCCATTTATTTTGTGACTCCTGTAGAGACCAGCAAAAAGAATACTTTTGAAGTTCTCCACTTCAGTCAGTGATACCTCAAATTCACATTCGATTTTTGTGTTCACCCATGGTTTATAGTAGGATATCACTCAGGAACATTACCAAATTTATATGGTGATTAGATCATGAATATTCAAAAGAGGCATTTCTTTTAGCCATATATGGTTATTGGCTGGAAGTGATGGGGAGAGGCTAACAGCTTGTGCACGCATGCATAGTTTTAAGTTGATTTTTCTTATTCATCTTCCCAGTCTGCCATTATACAAAAAAAAGAAGACGGTTTAGAAGAGGGTTTAGTAAATCAGATTTTTTTTTGTGCGTGTTTTTGCCATTTGAACGTAAGCAAAATTTTAGTGTGGAATCTAAGCAACATTTTATACATGATATCCCTGATTTTGAATAATCTCAGCTGCTATTTTTCCTCTTAACAGTACAGCATTTCCTCAACCACAAACCCATATTCCATTTTAGTAGATCTGCTTATTCAGATCTTTGTCAACTCCTTTTCAGAACTGACTTTCTTTGTGGTGTACACCTTAAATCCAAATGGTCCCCACTGGTAAAGTTTGAATTACTGGCAGCAACTAAAATTAAAGTTATATATGTCACCTCAAAACTTTGTCTAAAAATGTGTCATGCTGTTGGTTGGAATTTGAACACTAATCAACACTTACACTTTTGTGGCATATTGTGAAAGACAAAAGCCAGACGTGTCAGATTGTTTAAGTTTAGATCCAAATGATCAGACTTGCTAAACTGGAAGACTGAGAAACATTCAGCAAATGGTGGGGTCAATACTGCAACTTCATAAATGAAAAAAGACATAAAAGCTAATGCAGGTGACAAATCAAGAAAAAAAAACACAGTAGCACCTCTAAGTCAAGAGTCAAGCAAAAGTTCAGGACCACTGGAAACTGTATTAAGGGTAAAAAATCAAGAAGCACTTGAAATTGGTAATGTATCAGTGTTAAGCAAGGCTTCAAACTGGAGTGATCCTTTAAATAAAATTAAACCTGCAAAAGACGTCAGCTGCTCAAACTGTTGCTAGGAAACTGAGCACAAAAGCCCCTACAGGCCAAAAGCATATAGTAAGAGTAAGACACACTGGGTGGCCAATTTTCAATGCTCTGTTACTCTCTACAATTAAGGCAAAAAGTCCCTAAAGGCCAAACAGTTCACGAGTAACAAAGGAAGACAGAAATTCCATCAAATTAATGTCTACTAATGAGGACTGGATATCATGTGCCCCTGTGTCTCTATATTGGGAGCTTGCTATGAGTAACGATAATTAAACAGATTAGTTTGATCACACTCTGTGGCATCCAAAGCTGAGGCAATACAGGAGGCGTGGAACAGTTGAACCAAACACTCAAGAAGAGCAACATCGATCTCATCCTGACCACAAAGCAGCTCTTTGTCCTCGTGATAAAATCTGAGTGGACACAAAAGTTTGCCAATCCTGAATGTGTGCTTTGTTGACCTGCAGAAGGCTTGTAAGAATGTGCTATAACACCTTGTGGGATGGGCTGCAAATGTATTGGAGTCTGAGATCAACAGGTTTCTAAGTGTGAGAGCTCAATTTGCACTCCTGACATTAAGGTGATTTGATATAAGGCGCCCTGTCCAAGTATTGTTCCTGCCTTGCACTTTGTGATTGCAGGGATAATGTCCATCCATCCATCTATTACCCAACCCGCTATATCCTAACTACAGGGTCACGGGGGTCTGCTGGAGCCAATCCCAGCCAACAGAGGCCGCAAGGCAGGAAACAAACCCCCGGGCAGGGCGCCAGCCCACCGCAGCTGGGATAATGTAATGAAGATTAATATTTAATATTTTAAGAAGTGTTTGAAAATTGTCATTTAAGACATTAAAAGAACAGCTTTCTTAAATAAGCTACTGTAACTTCCTGCTCCTAGAGCTTTAGGAATATGATTACCGATAAGAATTTCTTGCTCTGGCCATCTGTGATGTGAACGGGGAGTTTAGAACTTAATTACTTGTATATCTTTTCTTTCTTTTTTGCTTGAAACTACGTTTATGCATCCTTTGAAACTGCAGAAAATGTAACGTGCGGGCTAGACTTGGTGTGTCTGAGCTGTTTCATTGGTGAGACGGGGGCAACATACCAAGAATAAGTGGAGGCTACAGGCCCTCTCTCTTTGACATTTTCCATCCTGAGAAGAGGAAGGCAGGCCATGCCGCTTGCTTCTGCCACTCCATTTAAAGGCCAAAAAGGACCACAAACAAGTCAAAGGGTTGCATTATTTAAACCAATGCTCTGTTTATATTTGGGACACATCATCTACAATATATAATGAATACATTTTGAAATTTAGTGCAATATTGTGACGGTGCAGGTCAGCTCTCTTCTCCCTCTCCCATTTTGGGAGCCTCTTGAACCCGGCACAGTCGATAACGTAACCGGATGACCGTGGCAGATGAGGACAAAAAGTCACTAAGCAAGGGGAAGGTACAAAGTGCTCATTGCTTTTATTAAAAAAAAAAAAACAATCCAAATAGTGCCCAAAGCACAGTGCTCTAAGTTGTCATACAATAAATAATCTATAAAAAGTCCAAGTGTTAGTGGAGGTTAAAAAATTGCAAATAAATAAATAATCCAATAAAAACGAGGTTAAAACAATGCAGGAGTCTTCTTTAAAACTCTCAGTCCCTGGTGCTTCAACCAATAGGCACAAACACCCTTCAATCCTCGCCCGTGTGCCCACTACCAGATCTACAGTTTCCAGGCACCCAGTGACAGTGTGCCATCCTCCCACCGCTGGCTCCACCCGAACACTCCAGAGCGTAATGATCACGCCTGCTCCCTGGTTGCTCAACAGGAGTGATTCCCGCACCCCCTCTTGAGCGATGGCCACACGCTGCTTCCTGGGGCTGCATTCCTGTCCACTCCTGCTTTTCTCTCTGTCTCATTAACCTCCGATTATATTTTCCCACCTTTCATTTCGCTGTATTCCCACTTTTCTCTTATGCTGGCTCATTCTTATAAGGCTCCGTGGGCGCAGGGTCTCAATCAATCACTGCAGGAAGCCAATGAAGCAATCAAGAAAGACTGCACCCTCACATCCGGGTGCATCTCACCCTAATGACTCCACCAACTGGCCGCAGCTGTGTGAGTGTGCCCACGGAGAATATGCTGGCCAGTGGATTATTTATTAAAACAGCCATTCTTTCAGAGCCGCAGAGTCACCATACCATAAATATTATGAGGGTTATACCAGGGCTTTGGGGCATTTTGTTATGGTCTATGTAATAAAGAGTGTCAAGGAACTGCCCACCAGTCTCAGCTTTGTGGTTGTCGATCGATGAATTTCCCTCCACTTTTATCACTTTAAAATCCCATCCTTTTCTCTTACTGAACCTCTCATCTCTGTCTCTCACTTCTCACCAGCAGAGGCTGTTTTGTCTATGCACAATAGCTGCAAAGACATTTTAGCTTCTCACTGGAAGGTTTTTACCTCCATTGAAGCTTGGCAAGCCGAATTTCTCAATCTTATCCTCCTAGAACTCTCAGCTGCAGAGATCAGTGGACCATCCACTTCATACATTACAAAATGGTGAGCTCTAGTGGAAATCCCAAGGAGCTGGGTGGCTGGTGGATGCTGTTGCTCTCCTCTTCCTGATTCTTAAATGCTTGCTCAGCGGTGTGCAACATTTGGGCTGCAGTTCCCTCCTAGGGTTTGCTCTGGCCATTTTAGGTTTACCTTTATAACAGAGGAAATTTTGTGGGTTTGTATGTTGACGGTTATTGCTGCATTTACATTTTTCTTTTTGTCTCTGTCAATGTCATTATTTCTACCTCTCATTAATGTTATTTAAACATCAATAAATATTTTATCACAAAAGAAATATAAAAGGGAAAAGGGTCAACCTATGACCCTGCCATGGAAAAACAGACAGACTGCAGCTTCCCTGTAACCTTGACCTGGATAATCAGGTTAAAAAGATGGCTGGATTAATGGATGGTGTAAGGTTGACAGATCCTCTCAAGGGGGCATTTCTTTTTGTCTTGTGTTTGTCATTTTCATAGACAGGATATCAAGGCACAACCGAGGCCTTAACAGCATCCAGTTTAGGGACATCAAGATTGCACCACTGCCGCCTGTTGATGGTATCATAATTTATAACTCATTTGAAAGACCTGTGACTGCATTGGGTTGCACTCACTAGAATGTACTGCAGTGAGAAAGAATCCATTCCAAATCCAAATTTAATCAGTGGTTTGAGAGGAAGTAAGCAACGAGGGGTCTTGTTTATGAGTGAACATAAAGGAAACATCAAAACTGATGAAGAGACGGTGCTGCAATCCCTGTACTGTTAATAAAAGAACAAGAGGTAACAGTTGAGAAGGAGGACCTTTACTGTTTACTGGCCAGTCTATTGTACATCATTTTAAAGTTTTTCCCTACTATAGAATTCACTGTGGGGCCCACTGAGTAATCTTTATCACCCACTTTTAAAGCAAATTTGAAGACTTTTTTATTTAGGAAAGCATATAACTGCTGAGATTGTAAATTTAATCTAGTCTTTTAAACTTTTCAACTTTGTGGTTATTGCTCTTGTTGTAGCACTTTGAGATTTTGTCAATGAAAAGTGCGTTATAAATAAGATCTATTATTATTATTATTATCCAGCAATCTACAGGCCCCAAAGGGTAACAGCACAGCGACTTCCAATATTAAAGTGAATTAAATTAATTTATCAAGTAAACCTTCAAACTTTTTGTATGATGACTTACTTGCTCACTCACTCATCAACAAAAGCACTATTTCCCATTTAGCTAATGACGCATCTAGAGAAGTAGGTATCCAATAAGAAAGAATATTTTGATATTTAGGGGTAAAAAAAAAAAACTAAATCAAAAAACTAAATACCTGAAAATCACCAGAATGCCTTGATGGATTTAAATGAAACTTGGTGACGTAGAAAAAACAAAATTAGCCAATGTGTGTTTTTTTTTCTCTTGGTTAATATTTCTCACAAATAATGCTGTAGCAAGGGGGACATAAGCAGACAGAGATCACACAGAGAAATGCGGTGTGCCGGTTTATGCAAATGAAAGCAGTGTAGAAGTGAAATGAAAGGGGTGAAGTTCAGCGAAGCTCGAAGAACATACGATTAGCAAGTGCTTACCAAGCACTGTGGCTGTGTGGCCAAATTTGAGCAAATGATCCAGTAAGAAAGGTATTAAATATATATTACCTCCCCTTATCTGCAACCTTAATCAAATACGATACAACTCCCATCAGCCAGTCTGCTGCTCCCGACAATTCCATCAAATTTCACAAAGTTTAAATAAGTGAATCAATAAAAGCAACATGTTAACAAGGGTAATAATTGCTGTGTTTTGTTTTCTTCTCAGCCATTTTGGGATAATAATTCCATGGTCTCAAAAGGCAAGACATTTTTAAAAAGAAATCGAACACGATTTGAAGAGCGGATGGGGGGAGGGCTTTGGATGAATCCCATAGTGAAACAAGTTCAGTTAAAAACAGAGAAGACCGGGGTGTGTTACATCTGACAATAAATATGAAATAAACTGATTACACTATTTTTATTATCAGTGGTTTTTGAAAAAGCCAACACTGTTTTCCAATTACATATCATCATTAGGTGTGCAATATCAATCAAGGATCAGCACTAAGTGCTTTTTGAAATAAAAAACAAAAAAAATAAAAGGAATAAATAAAGAAACAAATTAACTGTTGGAGCCAAGCCCCAACTGAAGAGAATGAAGCGTGGTGAGGTGCTATTTTCAAACCGTAATAAGAAGAGAACAGGACGGTGAGTCAGTAAAAGTAAAAAAACGACTTTTGTTTTTTTCTTTTTTTTTGGATAGTAAACATTTATTTAAAACTACTGTGTACTGAGGCACTACTAACTTTGGGCTTTGATGCTAAGGAAAGCTTTTAGATTTGCCGGGATCCTGATGAGGGTGCGAAAGCATGACCATATCACCCCAATCCTGAAAACCCTTCACTGGCTCCCTGTCCCACTCAGAATCGAGTACCAGGTTGTTTGTCTTACCCATAAGTGCATTTATGGACATGCCCCCCTTTACTTACAGGAACTCCTTACTCTTCATACCTTCACACGCACCCTCCACTCTGTACACACTAACACTCTCCAAGTCCCTAAAACCAAGCTTCGCAGTATGGGTGATAGGGCTTTTTCATCTGTGGCACCGAGACTGTGGAACGCCCTCCCTGACAACCTGAGAGCCCCACAGTCGACTGATGTTTTTAAACGGAATTTAAAAACTCATCTTTTTAGAAAGATATTTTGTTAAAGTATAAATAGATTTTCTTGTTTTATTATTTTTACTCTGTAGCACTTTGAGATTGCTAAAATATAAAGTGCAATATAAATAAAATGTATTATTATTTGAATGAATCAACTTTAAATCACCTTTGCAACATTACCGAGCACTGCTTTATTACTAAGTTCTGTGTAATGTCCTTCACACCAACACCACTACTGTATATATTGTATATAGAAAGGCATTTTGTTAGTTACATGGTACTTCATATATATACGATTAACTAACAAAACTAAAACTGGTGCCCACTGACTGACTTAGAAAATTTCCCAGACAAAGCCGAGTAATACAATTAGTGATTAAGAAGTGGCAGTGGTCAAGAACTACAGCCTTTCCTCTTTACTGGTCAGTGATATCAGTTAGTAGATTGAATGTTAAGTGAAAAGGTAGGCAGTAAGAGTTCATGAGCAGGAAGAAGGTGCCCAACTGAACCATTTTTTTTTTGTTTTTTTTTTCTTCTCTCAATGGCATCTCTGTTTAAAATAAGCGCTGTTTTCAGTCCCAGTGTTTACGAGCTGCAACTGATTTGGTGGTGAAAAGCATGACGGGGAGGAATTTCTCATCCGAGACAGGAAGAGTAGCCAGGATTTCATAATGTCTGTCCCGCAACGCTGCAAACACGGCTTCAGGGCCATCATCTTTAGCCGCCTAGTGCTCGCGTTTCTGTGTTCCACTGCAATTTGGGGTTTTGGTTTAAATTAGCAATTCATTACTCTCTTGAGCTACCATTTCAGCTACAAGCATTCAAATAGAAGCATCTGCCAAACAGAAATACTTAAGCTATTGCTCATTTTAACTCTTTCATTCATGTCAGATGGTGGTTTAGCTAAATTTAAATCAGTCAGTCATAGAGCTTTAGCCAGGCCTTTATGCACCCCGAGTCCACTCTGTACAAAGAAAAATAGAATTAGAGTACCAAGCTGCTCCACCAACTCTGCATCCTACCAACAAGTTAGCTAAAACGGGATAGCCAGAAACTGGCATGGTCCACCAATGGTGCTGTCCACTGAAACTTTAACACGTGTGCGTTGGCACAATCTATTATTATAGAGCTGTCCATAGGCGTTTACCAGATTCCTGAACATTTCATTTCAGCATCTTTAAACATTAATCTCAACTCTTATTTAGAAAAATTAATTTGAATTTATCAGAATACATATTTCTGCTTTACTGTAATTTTGATTACATTATAAATCTAAGGCAGGTGTGTATATATACTCAGCACATATGCAATGAGATAATAAGATGTAATGGAAGGATTTTTCTCTGCAAAAAGCAAAGGTGAAATAAAGAGAGGGAGGGGGAATCAAGAAAGCAGATGGGCGTTAGTCGCTTCAGCGCAGAATCAGCTATAGAAACTAATGTTTTGGGAAAAACAGCCGGGAATGTTCTAAAGATACAGCCAAGGCTATGTAAGGAGTTGTTTTTCACTTGGAGAGGCTTTTTTCACATGTAAGCATATTACTGTGTCTTTTGGTATCAGGCACTAGTCTCAAGGCCGAGTAGAAGAAAAACATAGCGCCGTGTCCCGTGGAAGGAGGGGGTAGGCTGAAACTGATCACTTCTGCATACACTGCTTCCACGTAGGCCGCTTTTGGGCAAGGACACCTAATTAGTATATAAGGGAAGGTTCCGCCCTCAGTTTCTTTGGACGCTCAACCGTGGGGAAAGGCGCACACCGCCCGGTCTTATCTGATAAAAGGCACATGGGTTGATCTTCTGACGAGACTGACATGCGGGCTCCCTCAGTCTACTGGTCTAGGATGATGGCTCTGGGTCTTTTGATGTATGTTACTGTATGTATGTATGTTATTGTAAGTTTAAGTTTGTCTCTTTAAGCATATATATTTATTTCTATAACCCATTCATATGTATTTATATGTTATAATTGAATAAGTAAATTTTATTGAAGTATCGGACCTCTTCTCTCTGATTTTTGCCTACTTATGTTTTAATCCCTTGAACCATTTTCCCAAATCAAAACATAAGATTTCAGCATATGGACAGCTAGAAACTGGAGTAAGGATTTGTGCTTGATATTAATTCATGTGAAGATCTGTATTTCAACCCATTCCTGTTTATCATGGCGCTGGAGAGTGGCAACATGCTGCATATTGGTCAGCCACGCAAGGAAGAATTTCACTGAACTCTGTATATGAGACAATATTAACACTTACTACTCTGTAAAGTACAGTCGATTCTGGTGAATTGGACCACTGGCTAATCAGACCAGCCACTTTTTCGGACCGCATCCTAAAGAACCGAAACAGATCATATTACATAAGCCTAATATGGTTTGCTTATTTGGACCAAAATTCTGTTTAATTGGACCAAAGAACGTGACAGAGAATAAGAAAAAGAAGCCACAAGTCGCCCGCAGAAAGCGGATGTAAAGCAGGTCAGTGACATCGGGAGGATCCCTGGGCTCCCCAGGAGAATTTATGCTTTTATCAAAGGTCGGGAAGTCAGAAAATTTGTACCAAGTGCAAACCAGTGGGGGTGAACATGCCTGCCCTTTCTTTCCTAAAACGGACCGCCCAGTAGCCGGCGACATGAAGTTGAGCGTAAACAAGTGCAGTGCGTCAACAGAATGCATCAGATCACACGAGACAAGTTCTTCAAACGTTGACTGGAATTTGGTAATGTAACCTTTTTTATTGTGCTTCGCATGATGAGTGTTGTGTAGATTGTTTCGAAGAATTTGTAGATTTCTTTTTCAATTAACAAAGTTGTAAGCAACCGCACATGTACATGTACGTAGTTCTTGTTTGTACATTCGCCATGCGCGTGTGCAGCACAATAAAAGTCATAATGACATTTTAATATGTTGCTTATAGCACGTCCCGTCTTGGTTGCACATGTATAGGGTATGTTTGTGTAATCGGACCAGCCGGTTATTAGGACCAAAATGATCGCGTCCCGATGTGGTCCGATTAACAGGAAATCGACTGTACCTGCTATCAGACTCTTTGTCATGGTAGTAAATTAGGGATTGTGCACTGCTAAGCATGCTACTGGGCCAACTTTGAATCACTCCTTTGATTATTACATTGAGTGGGATGGGGTGCTCGGTGCAGGACAAAACTGATGTGTCTTTATATGGCAGGGCCACCATACTACACAAATGAAGAGCTTTTGTACTGCATACGGGCCAAAGGATCATCTTTGATGATCTTCATCAGTCCTGCACACACAAATTTGTGCACGCCTGCTTTCAGCCATATATAAATCAGACTGCATTTGGACAAGCTTGTAGACAGTGTGTGATGAGGTTTCCTGCGTTAGTCTAAAGATTTGCCTATTAGGATTACCAGCGTCACTAAACTGGGAACATATTCAAAGGTTCTGTTTGGTAGCTCGGGCTTCTCCCTTCTTGCTTACAGACAGAGATCTTGAAGGAGGTTTTGCTGTCCTACTTGCTAGGTAGGAGAACTGGATAAAATGTTGTAGAGATGTCTTTAAGTGCCATTTTGATTTGTAATTTCCGTTTATGATTTTAAAAAATGGCATTTAGTCCGAGGGCCAAAACTCGGTTTTGGTCTCATCAGACCATAGAGCCAAGATGTTGTGTGTGTTTTTCACAGTGGCTTTCTGTTTGCCATTCTTCCATAAAGCTGTGACTGGTTAAGTACCTGGGCAACAGTTGTAGCTTGCACATTCTTTCCAATCTTATCAAGTGTAGCTTGTAACTCCTTCAGAGTTATCAACGGTCTCTTGATGGTCTATAACACTGATTTTCTTCTTGTATGATCTTCAGTTTTTGTGGATGGCTGCTTCTATGCAGATTTGCACTATGTCATAGTTTTTTTCATTTCTTAATAGGTGATTTAACTGGACTCCTTGGGATATTTTCATGTCTCCAACCCCTGACTTATACTTTTCAATCAACTTTTCACAAAGTTGCCTGGAGTTTTCGTTTTTGTCTTCATTGTGCAGGTTAGGCCACCATACCAATTCACCACAAGTTGTTCCTTCCAGATAAGGTGCATTTATTCTTCAATCAGCTCACATTCTAGACCGGTGATCTCCATTGAATTAATCATGTGACTTCTTAAACCACAGTGATTCCATGTTGTATGACAATAAAACGATGCACAGTGAAGCAACTCTGCTTTGCTTACTACCCATTTACACAAATGTCCCATTATCTTTTTGAATGTGTCTCCTAAAACGTTAGTTTTTTATCCACATCTTAAAGTCATGAGATTAATGAGTCACTATAAATTGGCAAAGTGCTAGTATGTGCATGAGTGTGCTCTGTAATGGACTGACACACCATCCACTGCTGACACACTCCCTCATTGTACCTTATGCTGCCCAGATAGGATCTAAGTCCCCTGCAATTATTTGAAATAGATGAATATAAATCAAATAAACCATAAACACAGTGAAAATGAGGGCAGTCATTGTGATCATTGCTGGACTAGCACAAAGACAAGATGAGTAACTGCCCAGATGCCTCGATGATACTACTATAAAGTGTATAATATCATGAGAAAAAGTTTTGAGGAAAACAGAAATCAGCTAAGCAAACCTCATCAAAATTTACCAAGTTGACGTTTGAAGGACTTCAGAGTCCTGCTTGCATCTAGATGGTGTGGAGGAGGTCTTGGTTAGGGCTGGGATGGTAATACATTTCAGTTGGTATAGGACTGGTGTCAAGTGCTAACAGGGAGAAGTTATACTAATTTCATTATAGAAGATATACAATGTTGTTCTGTCCCTTTAAGACTAATATTATGTCAGGTAGACTTAGAGGGGATTCCAGGGAGACTAAAGTGGTCATAGGCCGGGGCTTCATGGACCCTGCTGGCCAGAAGTTGGTTGGAATCAGAAGGAACGTTAGACAAAGGTTTAACTGGCAGGTACAACTGAGGTCTGGGGAGAAGGAGGTGTGTCTAATGTAAATAAGATTGGCAAGTGCAACAGGCAACCAATCAGACAAAAAGGGTGCTTTTGGGGGATGCTATGGCTGCAGTGGCACATGGGCCCTGATCTAAGATAGCTCATTTGTAGAGTAATTAACCTTAACATTGTATGTATGGGCTTTATCCAATAGCCATATTAGTTTGGTGCATTTAAAACTAAAATGCAGTGTTTTTCATTTGGTCATTTTAGGCACAAACTAAGTAACTGCCATTGGTTAGTACAGCACTGTGTGACCTGTGCCCTTGTAGAACTGAATTACAGATAACTTTACTTTGTGCAGCAGTTGGTGAAGACGATGCAAAGTCATAAGTCAGGAATTGAGAAACACAATTAACAGAAGAGGCAGTTCAAAAACACAAAAGACTAAAGGGTCCTGGTTCAAGCTCCCCCATATACTGTAGCAGCAGAATGTACCACTAAGTGCCAAACTCAGTTGGCAGACGATGATTCCCAGGGTGGCACCCACTTAGCTAAAACATGCACCAGAACTGGCTCATTAGTTCAGGACAAAGTTATGATAAATATTTAGTGTAAGGCAGTAAAAATAATCCTGATATGAATGAATGTTTCACCTTGCACCTTAGACTTAATAACTGACATCATCATAATAAATATACAAAAAGGCAAACGAGTGCAAGTCAAGATTTTATATTCCTGAAAAACAGCTAATTAATTTAATTTTCACAAGGTGAACTCTCACACAGTGCCTAGACCATGGTTAGCTCACTCCAGGTCTAAAGACAAGTTATTTAGGATTGAAAAACTGGGGTCTGGCTGCAGACCTCAAGTGGCAGCCACAGGGTCCTGCGGTAGGAGCAGCCAAAGAGGCGTCTGGCACTGGAGGTGTGCAGTCAGACTGTTAAAAAGCGTAATGATTCAAGTTGTAAGGCCAGCCCGTGTTTTTGGTTTTTAAGTAACTTGTAAGCATTCTTGTATTACTCTGTGTGTACACTGGTACACTGGTGAGTTGGAATTAGTTGAGGACTTTTGTGTTTACTAGCAACAGGGTCCACGTTTGAGTTGCCTCGGCACTGGGACAAAGAATTTGTTAGAAATTGCAAACAGGACCAGTTGGTTTACTGTTTTCGATTTTGTTTGATAGTCTGTGTTCTTCTTTGATCTCACCTCCTGGTATTTACTGTTTAGGCATTATTATTATTATCTATACTAATAAAAGGCAAAGCCCTCACTCACTCACTCACTGACTCATCACTAATTCTCCAACTTCCCGTGTGGGTGGAAGGCTGAAATTTGGCAGGTTCATTCCTTACAGCTTCCTTACAAAAGTTGGGCAGGTTTCATTTCGAAATTCTACGCGTAATGGTCATAACTGGAAGCTGTTTTTCTCCATTTACTGTAATGGAGATGAGCTTGAACGCCGTGGGGAGTTTCGTGTGACATCATCACGCCTCCCACGTAAACACGCAGTACATAGAAAACCAGGAAGACCTCCAAAAAGCGCTGAAGAAAACATGCATTATATAATTGAGAAGGCAGCGAAACAATAAGAAGCGAGCGAGTGACATATACAACCATATTCATGAGTTCTGCTACTTCGGAAACAAAGCACGATGTAAACCTACACTTTAAATTAAGTTCATAGACAGGCTGCCACTGGCGTTTGTAATTTAGTGCCTGCCCATATAAGGCCGTCCGTCAGCGGCAATCCAATAGCAAACTCCCACTAAATATTCACGGGTTAAGGACTGTGCTTATGCAGAGGAAGATGAGATGGTCAGGGTGGTGTTTGGCACAAACTCAGCGAAACTGCGAGAGAAAGTTTTAAGTGCCAGGACTAAGGTAACATTAAATACAGCCATGGACATAGCACGAGATGGCACCAGCACAGCTGGGAACCTTCGATGCATGTACACCGAGTGGCTCACGTGAACTGACGCAGTGCACAGATAAAAGGCAACAGTTCCAAAGAGTGCTGAACAAAAACCGAATTACACAATTGAAAAGGCAGCAAAAAATATGAAGCGTCTCATACATACAAGCATATTCATAAATCCATCTACTGCGGAAACAAAGCACACGGTGGAAAAAGTTAATGTCCCGCTAAAGGAAGACAGTGTAAAAAACCTGTGCATGCAGTGTGTCAGGTCTCAGATAAAGAAGAAGACGAGCTGTTTATTGATGCAGTAAGAAGCGAATCGATGAATGAAACCTGTCATCTTTACAACGATTGACAAACACGGAATGTAACTTGAACACAACACATCCTACAAATACGAACCTGATTGAAAGAAATAATGATAATCAAATCCTTGATGACAGCAACACTCAGTAACACTCACAAAACAAATACTGTATATTGACAGTCATGTTACGTTATTTTTAAAATGTTCCCCTTTCTTTTTTAAGCTTTTTAACACACTACTTCTCGCTGCGATCGCGGGTATATATATATATGTATATATATATATATATATCCCGATCTACATACTCGAATAATGGATACTTTATTCGCCATCAATGATTGTTTTGGTAAAGCCATACTCAGTGTATTCATTAGATGAGCGGTAAAAAGTAAGGCGAGGGAGGATGACTTATTGAGGCATGCAGGCTATAGTTTGCGTCAACTCTATCTGAATTGCGCGATCACATTTAAAAAAAATATATCTTTTCAAGTTCTATTTAGTCCATATGTGTCAAACTCAAGGGCTGCGGGCCACATCCGGCCCGGCGTGTAATTATATCCAGCCCGCGAGATCATTTTATATACTGTATTATTGTTATTAAAGCCCGGGTATATGAAGCGCTGGTAACACAATAAACTACAGATCCCATAATGCAGCGCTTCAGCTGCCTTGCCGAACACTTACCACGTTAATCAAGTGTAGCTTATGATGCTGCAAGTTATTGCGAAGCTAGCTCACACGATGCTGAAGAGAAAAGTTGATTCTGAAAATAGAGCCTTTAAAAACCGATGGGAGGCTGAGTATATGTTTACTGAACCCGTGTGTCTCATTTGTGGAGCTAATGTGGCTGTAATTACAGAATTTAATCTAAGGCGGCACTATGAGACAAAACATCAGGGTAACCTGAATGCAATGCAGAAGATACAGAAAGCAGAAGAATTAAATAAGAATCTGACACTTCAGCGGACGTTTTAACCCGTGCACAATCACAAAGTGATTTCAAGTGAAGCTGCTTTTATGGGAGACACAAATGCACCAGTTCACCTTGCCCCACTTTCCCTGTTGCCAAGTAATGTTAAACCAAGTCGTCACTACGGTGTTCCCAAATACGCACTTTGCTGATAAACTGAGCGCACTGAGTTTGCACGGCGCTTTGGTGACTTTGAAGAACAAAAAGTCTGTCTACATGCGGCTCGAACCTTGTGCATGTTTGGTAGCACATATCTGTGTGAGAAGCTCTTCTCAGTGATAAAGACTAACAAAACAGCACACAGGAGTCGCCTCACTGATGAGCACCTGCAATCCATCCTGAGAATCTCCACAACACAGAACCTCACACCACACATAAACGAACTTGTGGCCAAAAAAAGATGCCAGGCGTCCAGCTCTAAAATGACATATGAGCAAAGACAACTGAATGATTTGATTTGTTATTGCTGAAAGGAACACATTTTATTTATATTTCTAGGTTTTGTTATGCAGCATGTTCATATTTGAATTTGTATAATTTTGACAGGATATATTTTTATGGAGAGCAAAATCTTTTGGGATATTTAAAATCTAAGTTTATTTTTATATAAAATTACATAAGAGTAAAGAAATTTGAATGTTTGTTCTTTTAACGTTTACTTTATTTCTAACTTGTATAATTTAGACAGGATATATTTTTATGGAGAGCAAAATATTATAAGTTGTTTAAGGTTTGAGTTGATTTATTCACGAATAATATTCCTGTCTGTTTTTACCATTCCTACCAAAGATATTTCTGTCGACTAAATAAAAATTCCTTCTATTTAAAATTTAAATAGAACTTGAACAAATCGATAGTTCATAATATCCACTCAGACTTGCACGTAAGAGCGGAGTCATCTGTTTTAACAAGCAGCGTATTGCACTGATACGAAATAGCTGTGTGTGTATATATGTAGATATGTATGTATATGTATATATATGTTTATATATGTGTGTGTGTATATATATGTATATATGTATAGATATGTATATATATATGTTTATGTGTGTGTGTGTGTGTGTGTGTAATATATATATATATATATATATATATATATATATATATATATATATATGACAGCAACACTCATCACTCACAACAGTGAAAAAACAATTACATTGACAATCATGTTACGTTATTTTCAAAATGTTTCCTTTTCTTTTTCATTGCTTCTTTAACACAATACTTCTCCGCTGCGAAGCACGGGTATTTTGCTAGTTGTTTAATAAAACAGTTTAGGTCTTTATGCATTCACTTTGTGTTGAACGACAGCTTGAGTGTGCCACCTCTGGACTGCAATTTACATACAACAGTATGCTGTCTTCATGTTATGTTCCTAGAAGGTGAACAAAGTGATGACCAAATGGAAGGCTCACATGTGGAAATGGAAGCTCACACGTACAAGCCAGTGCGTGCTTATCAAAATGAGTACAGTGTCAGGGATTGTTCAGTGATTAAACCCACACTCTAAGGAGCCATTGTGGCTCTTAGGTGTTCTGCACCCATGCTTTCACAGATTTGTTTTGTCCATTCTTCTGTTTCAACTGCAGGCCAGTCTCTTTAAGGCTTTTGTGGACATGTGTGGAAGTGATGATTCAACAGCAGGCGGAATGTCTCAGAACCTGCCTCTTACTTGCAGCTGCCACCTCAAACCATTTTGAGTTAATTCACATTATTTAAGGAGACTCCTGGCACTGCTTTGGTGGCTTGTCATCAAGACTCTCAGGTTTAGTCTCATATTGCTCCTAGTTTCTTGTGCTTTTATTTTATGACCATACCTTATGTTTAGTCGTTTTCTGCTTAAGGTAGCCAAGCTTGTACTTTACTTTTGCCCATTTTCTGACCTTCCTTACCTCACTCACTTCTTTAGCTGTCACTCGCATTTGCTTTTGCACTGACCTCAGCACATTACAATAACATTAATACAGCCTCCTGTGGTTTATTCTAGGAACTCAAATTCTTCTTCAAGTAACATCTGCATTTGACAATCTCACGTCCTGCTGAGGCTTCAGTTTTTGTGAAGTCATGTCTGCCTAAAAAGGCGTTAACCACTGATACACAAGACAAAGTTAAAGTGCACTACAAGATGGGCTCTGCAAATGGTAAAGTCACAGTGTTTGGTCTAAAGAACTGGTAACACATCATGCACTGATCGAATGAAATTTGTATCCTAAGGCAAAGAGATCATCAGTGAGGGTATTAGAAGACAACATGTGTCCATCTGCTTCCTTCACAGATTTGAAATAATCCACCCTGGAAGAAGATCTCAAACTCCAGCTGGCGTTGCCCATCTACTACCCCTCCAACCCCTGATTATTTCAAAAGGATTTCCAACAATGCTTCACATAAATCTACAATAACTAATGTGGGGAAGTCTACTCATTGAATTAGTACTGTGCAAAAGGCAATGTCCTCATACACCATTCTATTCTTCAACTGTAATGAAATCTTCTGGGCAGTACTTGCCTAAGACTGAAAAAGATAATAAACACATTATATATATATTTCTTTTTTTAACCAGGGAATGGAAATACAAAGTCGAGGTCAGATAATAGAGAAATCAAACTAAGCCAAGATGCTAAAAGCAGAGCACTTTACTAAAACTATACTGTAATAGACAGAGATCCTAAACTAAATCGGGTTTCTTTCTCCTGAACAATCATCTCAAATTGTTCTTTATCAATAAAATTCAACTCTAGGCTGCATGCCACTCACTGTATGTAGGCAGCGCATAATGACACAGTAATCATAACCGACAAAGGGCACAGCAACCATAAGCAATGGGGATGTCACAAAATGGCATCAATAATGGCATTAAGTATTCAAAATGGCTCCATGGTGATCTTACCATCATAATATTAAAAATAATAAACAAAAACATAATAAGAAAAATTAGAAAGATATGATAAAAAACATTCCAGGAAAGCTGTAATGTGGATTCATATTACCAACACCATTAAAACAGGGCATCACCCGTTTAAAATGGCAACCATTTTGAGTCCTGGCAGTCTTTCCTTTAAAGTCATAGGCTACGTCCACACTACTACATTTTCTTTTTTTTTATTTAAAAATGCAGACATTAGTCTCCAGTTTTGCCTTTTATCCACACTACTGTAGTGTTTTTAACCCCCTCAAACAAAGAATTTTGAAAATGCTCTCCAGAGACACATATTTCTGAAAACACCAGCTTGGTTTTGCAACGTGGAGAAGGGAAAATGAAGATTTTCAAAAACATAATCACACTCTGATTTGTTCGTGCTTTTTATACATCCTTTCTCTGACTGGTTCTTGCTTATTACAACGTCTCAATTCAGGACTGGTCACCCTTCACTGCCCAGAGGGGACTGGGTGGTCTTGTGGCCTGGAACCCCTGCAGATTTTATTTTGTTTTTTTCTGTCCTCCCTGGCCATCGGACCTTACTCTTATTCTATGTTAATTAGTGTTGTCTTATTTTAATTCTTTGTCTTTTTTCTCTTCTCTTCATCATGTAAAGCACTTTGAGCTACATTATTTGTATGAAAATGTGCTATATAAATAAATGTTGTTGTTGTTGTTGTTCACTGAAGAAAAAGATATTCCAACATAGTGGACAGAGAAAAGTTGCTTTCCTTGATGCTTATTGTGTACCTAAATGCATCTAAATTGCATGTTGTACAGTCTGAATACTGCATACATGCTGTGGCCACCAGGAGGAGAACCAGCTCCCCAAATCCGACACAGACAGACAGACACCAGGCATAAGTCCAGCAATACACCCACACGTTTTATTCTACCACTCGGGGAAACCCTTTCCTTCATTACTGAGCTGCACAGCACAGTACACAAGCATAAAGCACAGTGAAGCACAACAATGGCACTTTCTTTTTCTTTTCTTTTTCTTCTCTGTCACTCACTCCTTCCACCTCCACTCCCCCTCCGGCAAGCTTCCATGCTTCCATCCTCCTCCTGACTCGGACTTCCTGAATGGAGTGAATCGGCTCCTTTTATAGAGCACATGGAAGTTCTCCAGGTGTTCTGTAATCTCTTTCTGGCAGCACTACTGGCTATGGAGGAAGTTCTGCAATAAAGTGCTCAGCAGGTGACCATGGACCTCAAGCTGAGCTTCCAAGGCACTGTGGGGGGGCTGCCGTCTGCTGTTCCAGAGGAGATAATACCCTGTGCAAGCTCTCTCCCCTGGTCCTTCCATCATGAAGATGTCTTGGCTGGGTAAGAGCCCCAGCTGTCTGTCACAATCCGCACTGGTCACTACAGTCTTGTGATGAATCTCATGGTCAGCAACGTTAGTGTGCTATGCCTTCAAGGATTTTTCAGCCAATGTGCAGAAGCCCAGTGTAGGTGAACGTCTACATCAAATGCGTTTGCAAACATTTTAGTGTAGATGGAGATAATTTTGTAAACTATGTGAAAAGTGTGGATGGAGATCGCTAAATGAAAATGTATTAGTGTGGATGAAGCCTTAGAGGGAAAAAAGTGTTTATACATATTAGTCTGCTTACAAAGCCATCTACACACAATGTGACGCCCATCATTCCTCAGCATGAAAAGTGATCTGCAAATGGAGAAAATTCAAGACCTTTACCAATCTACTGAGGACTGGTCCTCCTAAGAAATCCTATCCAAAATGTAATCTTATGATGATCCTACAGTTCAGTTCATATTTTTATGAAATATAGCTGAGGTTTAGTTGATTTAGCAGGGGGTGTGTGGGTAGGCCAGTGAAACCCTTAGAAAAACTATTTTAATGGCATTTGATCTTTATTTATGGATTCTGTGAAAAGCTACAATCCCCATAGCCTCCGTCTCCATGCTGCATGTTTATTGACTTAATAAGTGATATATATCTAGTAGTTAAAAACCTTTCTATAAATGGACTCCCTCAAATAATCTGGAAGCCAACTGCTGGAGGAAGAAGCTTAAAATTTTAAACAGACTCTTGATTGTTATTATTTTTGTAAGATCACTTTACTTAAGGAATATACTTTCTTGTAAAAGAAAGCTTACGAAGGTCAATGAAATAATAGTTTGCATCCATCGGAAAACTTGTGTTACACGATACACTTGTTACTTTTCAAAGAAATTCTATCATCAGTGATATACAACACCCCAAAATCACACTGTCATTTAATAAGTCCCGCAGCAGACTCCAGGCTTGTTTAAACCTACTTCGTTCCTAATTGTAACCATGTGTTTTTCCTTCTGTAAAAAGTGTAAATTGCACACAAGGAGATTCTAAAAACCTGACCTGTGTATTGTCAAGACAAAAAAAAAAAAATCTTGGAATAGTGACAGAAACAAATAAAAACCACAAACACATACCTGCAACTAATTCATGTACATTCCTTTACAGAATATCATGGGAGCTGCCGCAGATTCAAAAGGATTAAACTAATGTCTGGCTAGGATGCGAGGCAAAAACGATTTTCCATTTACCTGGAGCAAATTCTGCATTTCCTGAACTATGTGCTCTAATATGCAAGACCCTGCTCATTATTTCTTTTATTAGTAATTGATGGGAATGAGGTCACCTTCAAAGTCTGACATTAACATCAAGAAATCAATGGATTCCAAAGGAAACAAATTCAAAACAGAAAAATCGTTCTTGCAGGCAGGCAAAATGATGGAACTGCTGCTAATAAGAAGGCAAGTAAAAGGCATTGTACTCAATGTTTTAATGCCATGTTAAGCTGGCTTGCTGGTATTGTCCCAAAACTTGGTTAAAGATACAAATCTCATCCTAGCTTTCTCCAGTGTGTGCAGAAATTTGCTCGGCCTGTAATCCTGTGAGAAGAAGATCAGATCTTTGTGGTGTCTTTGAAACAAGGCTGATTTTGTATACATTTGACTGGATCTTCAGTGACAAAGGGGGTATATCAGCTTCTACATACTTTTATAGGAGAGGGTTATCATACAACACAGAGTGGAGCACAATGCCAGCAAAAGGCAATGGAGGACAGATGCACATGCAGTACCGATACAAAGTATTCACCCAGTTGGAAGCTTTCGCATCTATTTGTTATACAACACTCAATAAAAAGGAACTTGGGTTTTCTGACATTGACCAACAGGAAAAAATAAACTTTTTAAAATCAAAGTGAAACAGGTCTCAGCAAAGTAATCTAAATTATTTACAAATATGAAACACTAAATAATTGATTCCGTAAATGTTCATCCCCTTTAATCCTCACCAGTGCAGCCCATTGTTTTTAGAAGCCACATAATTACTTCAATGGAGATCACCTGTCTGTAGCTAAGGGGTCTCAATTGACTGGACTATAAATGCCCCTGCATCTGGCCTAACCTACTCTGATGAAGTATATTGTGCTCAAATTTAAAACAGCAATTGTACAGAAGAGTCGAGATAAGAATGGACGTGGAGTTCACTCTTCCTGTATGATTTGGAAGTAATCATCTCTTTTCATCTCAACTCAATGATTCTGAATAATCCTCTTCATCTCATGGTGCAACATTTCTTTCCTGTCCTCACTATAATGAAAAACGCCTCTAGACCCAGATCTTGTGTGGTCATCCAATGCATGCATAATCATGACAAAAGCACAACCTTCTCACACTTCTTACCCAGACTTACAAAATGGATGGACGTATGTTTCATTTTGCATTAGAGCTTTCAGTCCTAGTCCTGGTGAAAGGCCACGGCTGTTGTTTTACTCTTGACTTTGATGTAAATTCTTTCTTCATTATAGCTTATATTTAAAAATGTATTTTCCCACTTATAAATTAATCAAGGGTGCACATTTTTGTGCTGCCATAATGGACTAGCAGTGAGAGAAAGGAAGGAAAGGGGTTAGGAAAACTAGTGTAGTACAAGGCCAAATCCAAAATTCTGAGCAGCCAAAGTTTAAACTGTTAACCAAAACCATAGTGACACAAAGTGCTAAAACCCTTAAAAGATTTTTACTGTAACACGCATAACATTCATTTTCTTCAAGAAGCTAAAATCTTGGGGACTGGGAAGAACACAACACCACATTAAATACCCCAATTACATCATCGACTCAACGTTCTGGCATCGCGTGGCAGTGTTGCTAACAAGAATATGGATACAAATCTAAAAAAATGGAACTTTCAAAAATAACAAAATTAAGTCACAACTCAATTATAAAAAAAAACCCTGGGAGGGAGACTAGGGAGACGAAACGTGATCTTCTCAGAAGACAATCTGACGCCCTGCGAGAGACACTTTAATGTGTGAGACAACATTTAAAACAAGTTCACGGACATCTAACCAAGCAGTTGTTGGAATGCTTTTGGTAGACAGACATTATTTTTTCTCCCAGCTCTTAAAACAATGACAAGCGACAAGCAGAACGCGCAGCTTGCCAGCAGCAGCAGCAGGAAGCCAGCAGATAGCAGAGCACGCGAGTGGCAGAGACGTAAAGTGGCAAAAGGACAGCTGCTGTATAGGCTTTGAAATGATCGACAAGCAGAAAAAGCAGCTCGCCAGCAAAAACAAGCCAGCAGATGACCCGACTGCAACTCCTTAGCGTGCATTCAGCCCGCTTTCACAACGCAAGCGGCAGAGATGCGAAGTGGCAAAAGGAAAGCTGCTGTACAGGCTTTGAAATGATCAACGTGCAGCACAACAAAAAGGACATGCAGCTCGCCAGCAGCAGCAGAAAGACAGCAGATGATCCGACGGCAACTGCTCAGCATGCGTTCAGCCGCCCCTCTTCACAACATGAGCAGCGTTATACGTCCTACAAGAAACATTTAACCACGCCTGGGGCCGGAAATAAAGGACAAGTATTGTTTTAACAAAAGTTTTAAAGTAAAAGTGAAAATAATCCATATGGAACAATACCCATGAAAATAACAATTTCTTTAAATTGTATATCCGGTAAACCAAACCCAGGGGTGGGCGAGTGAAGCAAGAATGAGGCAGGGCCCTCTAGTCTTAGAAATGAAAATATTACAAAACAAGCAAAAATGTAATCTGCAAAGTCCAAAACTCCAGAATCATAAAAATATATTATTAATCATTTTTTTAAATGCCAATGAGTCCAATGAGTGTTTTTTTCTAGATCTGTTTTTGAAGTAATTTGTTGCATAAGTTCTGCAAATTTTATCTGCTTGACTGTATACTATGTTGCTTTCTTGAAATAAAATTAATAAAATCATTTAATAAATAAATACCAATGGGTCAGTCTTTTTTTTTTCCTTCAAGTTGCTGCTTCACTTAGTTCATGTGGCTGATAAAACTACTGATAACTTTAGAATTCCAAAGTCATCAATTTATTAACTAACACTTTAATGGCAAAATATTTGGTACAATCGCTTTCATATTTTGTTTAACCAAAACACTGGCAGGTAAAGTGACTCGCATGGGTTCATAAACTGAATCAAAGATTTGTGTTACAGAAAATAGGACAGTGTGGGCCACACTGCCTTTAATGTTAGGGCATCGACACAAATGATAAGTCATTTTAAATGAAGGAATATACCCGGCGACCACCAGGAGGCTTAGCAGAACTCCAAGCCCTGAGACGGCACAGTCCTGGGTTCACATATGAGATGTTTCATTTACACAATACTTCAACATGATTCTAATTACTCCTTCCAAGGCAGCACAATACAACAACAGGGTTTTCTTCCTCCTTGCACATCTCCTCCATAGTCTCATCCACCTCTTCCAAAACCACCCAAAAAAAACCAAACATCGAAGCCTAAATTTTATTACATTTTATCAAATGATTTGATAAAGAATCTAATCCTCAAAAACACAAATAAAAATGCAATAAAGAATGTAGAAATAATAAGAAAAAATAATAACTAAAAATGAAACTAAATGGAAAACTACTATAGATGGAAACAAATAACAGATCAAGAAATACTAAAAAGAACCAATTAATCAAAGCCACAATACAATATTCAGCAAAGATTGAAGCAATAATCCAAAATTTGAAAATCCCAAATGAAAAGAACTGAAAAATGCGAACATTATGCTCAAGTAAACACTAAAAATGGCACCAAAGAGCACAGCAGCTTATGTGAGCTAACATGAGATTCAGAATTTCACATTTCTCTGCATTGTTTGTGTTTTTTGTTTTTTTTTTTCTGAAAGCCCACACAAAAATATTTTGTAGACAAGAGAAGATCAAGATTTCTCAGACCTTCGCCATTTGAATTTAAGGGGAAGTTTATTTAGGACTGAAGCCAGGAAATTGCTGCTTTATTCAAAGAGTGGTGGGAGTCTGAAACAAACCACTGAGACACGCAGGTGAAGCAGAAACCTTGACAGACGTCTCTGGACGAGACATGAGGACTGCTTAGCTATTAGCGAAATAAACGAGCCTGATTACATGAGCGTTCTCCACTCATTCGTCAAATTTCTTAAGTTCTTATTTTTTGAAACAGACGTATGTGTAGCAATCCAGATTTAAATATTTTTTTGCAACACATATGGAGATATTTGGGTTTTGACTGTTTTGAATATCAAGGATTCACACTGCATGCTTAGCTTTACAAATTATTATCTCTAGACATTTGTTAAAAATTTTTATCAACATGTTTTTGCCCTGCCATGTCACCATTTTCTTTTTCATACGTGCTGCCATTTGGTGGTCTTGTTGCTACCACCCTATGCACGGACACTGTGGACTTGGCATTATCAGTGGGACTCTTTAAAAATTGGTGTTGTGTTCTTTGTGCAAATCAGTGGTTAAAACTTTAAAAAATGAAAAAAGTGTGTTGTTCTAAATTTATTGATGAGAACAAATTTAAGACCACAAGTTTGCTTAGTGCTTTAATTTTTTGCATTAATTTCCTATTTATAATTTTGAACTACTCTGATCATCACTGACTGTCTACAGTATCTGTCTGCATGTTGGCTTGCACTGTGTTTTTAGCTTTTAGCTCTCACTCCTTCTCCTAATCCCTTTATATAATAGATGGGTCTCGCTCTGCTCCAGGCAGGACAGTATGATGGCCACACAGACACAGATGTGATCAGGTTAGCTGCTTGTTTGTTTGCTTTGCATCTCACATTATCTTTGGCTGTTGATTAAGAGAAAAAGAAATAAGGGTCCTGAACCTTAAAAATCAGGTCAATAGAAATGAAGGCAAAAGCAGCACATTTCATTAGCATTAGGGATTACTTACTGTTGGAAAGCTACTGGTATAAAAACACATTGTGGCAATCCAGGATCTGAGTTTGACAACCCTGACCTACAGCAAAAACTGCAATAATAATGTCTGTGTCATATTGTCTCCGATCCCAGATAACCAGAAGTTGGTTTTACCCCATCAAAGTGGCAGGTGTTACCAACAGCTAAATGCAGCCCAGAAGTATGGCAGGCAGCCATTAATGTCAGTTGTTTCATACTGAGGGTGACACATCATAACATATTTCTGTGTATTGTCTTTTCATATGGTGCACGTAAGGTTGCATGACCATCTTTTGTTATTGATTGTAGTGTTATGTTTGATGGGAATCCTTTCAGGTGGTGAAGAAAAAACAAGGGATGGACAGTACACCAGTGTACAGGGACAACCTTCAAGCACAAACCCACATTCACTTATAATAGGACAATTTTAAGTTACTAATCAGTCTAACAGCATATCTTTAAACAGTAACACACAAAATGCCATACTGACTGCTGTCTATCATGGAAATCAAAAGTGTGGACCTATGCACTGCTCTGCCAACCCACCATCTTCATGCTGTCTACTGGGAGCAGTGATTTTTAAGTAAATATAAAATGATATAACTGAACACTAGAAAAACGTTATTATTCAAGTGACCAAGGCTGAGCACAACTCAGTTAAACAAGCGGTCACTTACCTTAAACTTTACTGTGTAGTTCTCATATCCCAAGCCATTAGGCACTACCAATGATAAAGTTATGCGTGTTGCCTTGCCAAGCATCCGAGCACCAATCACATACCTTCACTAAAACACGCGGACTCGTGTGCGCGTCCCCCCAACCTTCCCCACTAAATCTCTCGTTACTACTAACCCGAGTGCGCGCATCGCGCGTCCATGGCGAAGAAGCTGCCGTTGATGTAAAAGAGGCAGATGCGGCGATCGAGCGTGGCGTGAACTACACGGCAAGGCATCTTGCTGAGCTCGGAGACTGGGCCTATAAATCGCCATGACTCAGGACCGGGGTCACCCCCCACAACTTGATCACCGAACGACATCAACGACACAGCGTTATAGACATCCGTTTTCAGCTCATCTGGACACTTAAGCCCACCCACACGAGTCCTTCCGCTCGACCGAGATGCGCAGTTAAAGGCACACGCCGGCATTTATTATAATAGGGATCTCTGCGTTCTTGCAGAAAGCAAACGAACAACATGGTGACACGACACAGCCTCACCCACATTTATCATGAGAATCTCTCGTCAAGTATTTCATGCCATATTGCAATATTTCTTTCAGACGTGTACTTAAGTCTTAAAGCTAATGAAGTGGCTTCCCTTACCCCGTTCGTTGCACGGACCTCTGTTCAAAGCCCAAAGTCTAGTCCTGCGTGGAGTTTGCACAGGGTTTAGGTCAACAACAATAACTAAAACTCTGTGTTTGTCAGGTAAAGATGGTCCTCATCACAAACGGACACTAAAGTTTGTTTAACTTGAGCAACAGAACCAGGCATATCTCAGCAAAGCTAGAATACAATACAATGTGACATTTTAATTTTCTGTAAACTCTTTTTCCAATTTATGGAGTCTAAGTCAGAACCCAGTCTTTCTTAATTGATTGAAGCACAAAAGGTGACAATATGACATTTTGTATTGTGGTGGAATGGAAATGCTGCACCATGAGTGCAGTCCTGTGACTGCCAGTGTGACATGGATATGTTCTCCTTGGCCCTGTGAGGGTTTTTTTTCCCCGGTACTACAGTGTTTAACATCTCAAAGGTGTGTCAGTTACGTTCACTGCTAGTGTTAAATTGATGTGATATGAATAATGACTTGATATATATAGCAGCATCAGAAAGTGTTCCAACTCCTTTGCATTTTACATTTTGGTATGCTGCGGCCTTAAACTAAAATAATTTTAATTCATTTTTTTTTTCTAATATTAAACAATACTCAATATCCAAGACTGACAAAGTGATAAAAACCTTTTAGGAATTTTTGCAAATTTATCAAAAAAAAATCAATCTGAAATATCAAATTAAAGCATATATTCAAATCCTTTGCTGTGACACTTGACATTTGGCTGAGGTGCCTCCCATTCTGTTGATCATTGTTGAGATGTTTCTACAGTCTGGAGTTCCCCTGTGGTCATTGCGTTACACTGGACATGATTATGAAAGTCACATATCTGCCTATAGAAGGTCCTACAGCGGAGCCAAAAAAAAGGTTGAAGGAATTGCCTGCAGATGTTAGAGATGGGACCATGTCAAGGCCCAGATCTGAGGAAGACTACAAAAATGTCTAGGAAATATTGATCATCTGTCTAATACCATTCAAACAGTCAAGCATGTGGTGGCAGAATATATATACAGTGCATCTGGAAAGTATTCACAGCACATCACTTTTTTCACATTTTGTTATGTTACAGCCTTATTCTAAAATGGATTAAATTCATTTTTTTCCTCAGAATTCTACACACAACACCCTATAATGACAACGTGAAAAAAAGTTTACTTGAGGTTTTTGCAAATTTATTAAAAAAAAAACCTGAGAAATCACATGTACATAAGTATTCACAGCCTTTGCTCAATGCTTTGTCGATGCACCTTTGGCAGCAATTACAGCTTCAAGTCTTTTTGAATATGATGCCACAAGCTTGGCACACCTATCCTTGGCCAGTTTCAGCCCATTCCTCTTTGCAGCAACTCTCAAGCTTCATCAGGTTGGATGGGAAGCGTCGGTGCACAGCCATTTTAAGATCTCTCCAGAGATGTTCAATCGGATTCAAGTCTGGGCTCTGGCAGGGCCACTCAAGGACATTCACAGAGTTGTCCTGAAGCCACTCCTTTGATATCTTGGCTGTGTGCTTAGGGTCATTGTCCTGCTGAAAGATGAACCGTCGCCCCAGTCTGAGGTCAAGAGCGCTCTGGAGCAGGTTTTCATCCAGGATGTCTCTGTACTTTGCTGCAGTCATCTTTCCCTTTACCCTGACTAGTCTCCCAGTTCCTGCCGCTGATAAACATCCCCACAGCATGATGCTGCCACCACCATGCTTCACTGTAGGGATGGTATTGGCCTGGTGATGAGCGGTGACTGGTTTCCTCCAAATGTGACGCCTGGCATTCACACCAAAGAGTTCAATCTTTGTCTCATCAGACCAGAGAATTTTGTTTCTCATGGTCTGAGAGTCCTTCAGGTGCCTTTTGGCAAACTCCAGGCGGGCTGCCATGTGCATTTTACTAAGGAGTGGCTTCCTTCTGGCCACTCTATCATACAGGCCTGATTGGTGGATTGCTGCAGAGATGGTTGTCCTTCTGGAAGGTTATCCTCTCTCCATAGAAGACCACTGGAGCTCTGACAGAGTGACCATCAGGTTCTTGGTCACCTCCCTGACTAAGGTGAGTCCTGGTGGTTTTGAACTTCTTCCATTTACAGATGATGGAGGCCACTGTGCTCATTGGGACATTCAAAGCAGCAGAAATTTTTCTGTAACCTTCCCCAGATTTGTGCTTCAATACAATCCTGTCTCGAAGGTCTACAGACAATTCCTTTGACTTCGTGCTTGGTTTGTGCTCTGACATTAACTGTTAACTGTGGGACCTTATATAGACAGGTGTGTGCCTTTCCAAAATCATGTCCAATCAACTGAATTTACCACAGGTGGACTCCAATTAAGCTGCAGAAACATCTCAAGGACGATCAAGGGAAACAGGATGCACCTGAGCTCAATTTTGAGCTTCATGGCAAAGGCTGTGAATACTTATGTACATGTGATATCTCAGTTTTTTTATTTTTAACAAATTTGCAAAAACTCAAGTAAACTTTTTTCACGTTGTCATTATGGGGTGTTGTGTGTAGAATTCTGAGGAAAAAATGAACTTAATCCATTTTGGAATAAGGCTGTAACATAAAAAAATGTGGAAAAAGTGATGCGCTGTGAATACTTTCCGGAATGCACTGTAATTTGCCCAGTTTTTTAAAATGTCTTTATGGCTGCTTGAACCACCACATCTTGAAAATCTGGTTGTACTGAGTCCAGTCTAGACTGTAAAAATTTGAGAATGGGATAGGGAGAAAAGTTGTGGTCAAAGACAGGAAGAGGTCAATACCAAAAAGACCACCAACCATTCATCAAAAAAAATGCAAAAGTCTAAAGCCAAATGTGGCGGTGTGGGTCAGTTCCACACTACAGGGATCCTCTGGAACCTGCCACCATTGATAGTGTTATTGAGATGAGCCTAGCAAATGAGGACACACACATAGCAAGGAGTTGGTGCAAAGGTGTATAGTGCTTTTGTTAAACTTATATAAACAGCCCAAAGACTCCCTAGGAGTTTTACTATATTGGTGAACTTGCAGAGGTGTCAGCTACAGTAAGTAGGCCAGGGAAGGTCATATCTCATCTGAGATGAATGTGTAGTCAAGTGCAGTTGTCGAATAAATTGAGCAGGACAGGCTGGAACCCCTCACAGGCAAATGTATGGCAGCTTGTTGTAGTACATGTATGTTGTATGCTCATACAAAGCTGAGTTTGTCTGCTTGGGTTGAATGAGAAGCCTCCACATCATCTTCTACATCACCAGAACCCTTAAACTGTTCCCAGAGCTCACAAAAAAAATATATATACACTCACCTAAAGGATTATTAGGAACACCATACTAATACGGTGTTTGACCCCCTTTCGCCTTCAGAACTGCCTTAATTCTACATGGCATTGATTCAACAAGGTGCTGAAAGCATTCTTTAGAAATGTTGGCCCATATTGATAGGATAGCATCTTGCAGTTGATGGAGATTTGTGGGATACACATCAAGGGCACGAAGCTCCCGTTCCACCACATCCCAAAGATGCTCTATTGGGTTGAGATCTGGTGACTATGGGGGCCATTTTAGTACAGTGAACTCATTGTTATGTTCAAGAAACCAATTTGAAATGATTCGAGCTTTGTGACATGGTGCATTATCCTGCTGGAAGTAGCCATCAGAGGATGGGTACATGGTGGTCATTAAGGGATGGACATGGTCAGAAACAATGCTCAGGTAGCCCGTGGCATTTAAACGATGCCCATTTGGCACTAAGGGGCCTAAAGTGTGCCAAGAAAACATCCCCCACACCATTACACCACCACCACCAGCCTGCACAGTGGTAACAAGGCATGATGGATCCATGTTCTCATTCTGTTTACGCCAAATTCTGACTCTACCATTTGAATGTCTCAACAGAAATCGAGACTCATCAGACCAGGCAACATTTTTCCAGTCTTCAACTGTCCAATTTTGGTGAGCTTGTGTAAATTGTAGCCTCTTTTTCCTATTTGTAGTGAAGATGAGTGGTACCCGGTGGGGTCTTCTGCTGTTGTAGCCCATCCGTTTCAAGGTTGTGCGTGTTGTGGCTTCACAAATGCTTTGCTGCATACCTCGGTTGTAACGAGTGGTTATTTCAGTCAAAGTTGCTCTTCTATCAGCTTGAATCAGTCGCCCATTCTCCTCTGACCTCTAGCATCAACAAGGCATTTTTAAGCCCACAGGATTGCTGCATACTGGATGTTTTTCCCTTTTCACACCATTCTTTGTAAACCCTAGAAATGGTTGTGCGTGAAAATCCCAGTAACTGAGTAGATTGTGAAATACTGGCCCGTCTGGCACCAACAACCATGCCACTCTCAAAATTGCTTAAATCACCTTTCTTTCCCATTCTGACATTCAGTTTGGAGTTCAGGAGATTGTCTTGACCAGGACCACACCCCTAAATGCATTGAAGCAACTGCCATGTGATTGGTTGATTAGATAATTGCACTAATGAGAAATTGAACAGGTGTTCCTAATAATCCTTTAGGTGAGTGTATATATTGTAACAAGAGGAGACCAGAGACGTAGAAAGGTTTGGGGCAGCCACCCGTTTAATTCGGTTTCCCGGCTGCAAAAGTCTTTGAGGCATAATTAACAGTTGTTACACAACAGAGTCCAAAACAGAACTGCCTGCCTAAGCAAGGCAGTGAGCTTTATAGCACAGAGGGCGGAAATGATGTCGTCCTCTGGGCCGGAACTGGAAGTGACATCATCCTTGGGGCGGAACCGAAGTGACCTCATTCTTGGGGCGGAACCGAAGTGATGTGTCCTTCCTGGAAATGGCGGCTCCTGGTGGGATTTCCGGTAAGACCTGCAGAGAACTCAGAAAGAGCGTCAGTGCACCCCCCCCGGGCAGATGTATAAACAGTATTTCCTAAGCCCTTCAGCTGCTTCCCATGCACACGCAGTGTGACAAGACTCCCCTCAGCCCAGACCCGTGGGTCGGGCGACCTGCACCGAGAGGTCGTGGGCCCGGAGAGGGCATCGGCGTTGGCATGAAGAGACCCCTGTCGATGAACGAGCGTATACTTGTACTGCTGCAGGTCAAGAAACCACCTCGTGACCCGTGGATTCGACTCCCTGTGAAGGGCCATCCACTTCAGAGGTGCATGATCCGTCACCAGAGTGAACACGCGACCCAAGAGGTAGTACCGCAGCTGAGTTACCGCCCATTTGATCGCCAGAGCCTCTTTCTCCACCGCCGCGTACCTGGTCTCCCTGTCCAACAGTTTCCGCTCAGGTACATAACGGGTGTTCAACACCGCCGACGCTTTGGCTCAACACGGCACCCAAGCCTGTGTCCGGCGTCCGCCTGGAGGATAAAAGGAGAGAGAAGTTAGGGGAGATCAAGATAGGTGCTGAAGTCAGAGCCCTTTTTAAGTCACTGAATGCAGCCCCCGCTTTATCAGACCATACCACCGTATTAGGAGCTCTTTTCTTTGTCAAATCGGTCAAGGGCGCCGCTCTCGGAGAAGCGAGGCACAAACCGGCGGTAGTACCCGGCCAAACCGAGAAAGGATTGGACTTGCCGCTTGGTTTGCGGACAGGGCCAGGCCATTATGGCTTGCAACTTGGAACACTGTGGCCTCACAGTACCCCGGCCAACTAGGTAGCCCAAATATTTGGCTTCCTCAATCCAAAGAAACATTTCTTGGGGTTGATTCGGAGCCCGGCCTCTCCCAGTGTCCGTAATACTGCTGTGACCTGCTGTATGTGTTCCTTCCAGGTGCTGGAATAGATGACGCGCCATCCAGATAGGCAGCACAGAACGAGTTATGGGGCCGGAGCACTTTGTCCACCAGACGCTGAAAAGTCGCAGGCGCCCCGTGTAACCCGAATGGAAGGACACGATACTGCCAGTGTCCGCTAGGAGTGCTAAACGCGTTTTTTTCCTTCGCGACTCCGTTAAAGGAACCTGCCAGTACCCCTTTGTCATGTCAAGTGTAGTCAAGAATTTGGCTGGTCCCAGTCTCTCGAGGAGGTCATCCACGAGGCATGGGATAAGCATCAAATCGGGAAACTTGGTTAAGCCGACGGAAGTCATTGCAAAACCTCCAACTGCCGTCAGGCTTAGCAATCAAGACGATGGGACTGGACCAGGGACTACTACTTTCCTCGATTACTCCTAGTGCCAGCATTCGCTTGATTTCCAGTTCCACTTCTACTTTCTTTGCCTCCGGGAGTCTGTAGGGTCGCCACGGACGATCACCCCGGTCAGTCAATATGTCATGCGCAATCAGAGAGGTCCGACCGGGTTTTTCACTTACCACCTCTGGGACAGAGCGGATAGCTGCTTCGAGCTCTTGTTTCTGCCTGGGGATAGCTGCTCGAAATTAAGGGAACTTACTTCAGCGAAGAGAGAGCAGGGCTGTCCGGAGGAGGGATCGGGACCCCTCTCCTTCCACGGTTTCAGCAGGTTTACATGATATATTCGCTCAGCTGGTCGGCGATTGGGCTGTTTCACCAAATAGTCAACCAATCCCTTCCTTTCCTTAATTTCAGAGGGGCCTAGCCAATGGGCGAGCAGTTTAGAGTGAGAAGTTGGTACCAATACCATGACGCGATCCCCCTGTTGGAACTCCCGGAGAGTCGTGCCACGGTCATAAAGGCGGGCCTGTGCTGATTGCGCCTCCTCTATATGACTTTTTAGAATCGGTCTTATTGCATCAAATCTACCGCGCAATTGGGCGATATATTCCAAAATATTAGTGGAGGGCTGTGCCTCCCCTTCCCAGCCCTCTTTTAAAATATCCAATAAACCCCGGGGTTGTCTTCCGTACAGTAATTCAAATGGAGAGAACCCCGTAGAGGCTTGAGGAACTTCCCGATATGCAAAGAGGACAAGGGGGAGGAGTTGGTCCCAATCCCTCCCATCCTTGCTGACTACCTTACGTAGCATTTGCTTGAGAGTTTGATTAAATCTCTCCACTAGGCCATCGGTTTGAGGATGATACACGAGGTCTTTAAATGCTTTATTTTCAGTAACTTGGCAGTCTCCTTGAACGTTTCCGAGGTAAAAGGCGTTCCTTGGTCCGTCAGGACTTCTCTAGGAATGCCTACTCGCGAAAAGACTCCTACTAGTTCCCGTGCAATATTTTTGGTGGTAGCCGAGCGCAACGGAACGGCTTCAGGGAATCGGGTAGCATAATCCACGAGGACGAGTATATATTTATATCCTCGGCTGAGGGTTCTAGGGTCCTACTATGTCAACCCCAATCCTATCAAAGGAACGTCAATAAGGGGAAGGGGAATCAGAGGAGCACGGTCCTCCTAGGAATTTGCCGCAGTTGACATTCCGGACAGGAAATGCAAAAGCGCTAACCTCCTCATTAATCCCGGCCAGAAAAACGGAGCTTAATTCGCTCTAATGTTTTATCGGAGCCGAGATGGCCTCCAAGAAGGTGGGAGTGTGCTAACTTCGCAAACCTGCCGCCGGTAGGTCCGCTGGATTAGCAACAACTTCCGGACCTTCCCTCATGTTCAGCGACCCGATACAACAAATCATTATCAACGACAAAGTGAGGTCCCTGTGGCATGGGCAAATGCGCGCTGGCGTTAACGAGAACCACTGCATTCTTTATGTGTTTCAGAGAGTCGTCATTCCACTGTTCTCTCTTGAAAGAAGCCGGCGTCGCTCTAAACTGAAAGTGCAACTCAGAGAGCGGGTCCGGTCTGACCTCAAGGGGCGGAGATTCCTCCTCGCTGCCGGGCGCTAGTGGATGACGTAGTAGCCCGCGACGGTCCGGGAGTGTCTTCGTCACTCTCTTGGCCTACCGCCCCACTCCCTGTCGGCTGATTACACGGTGTGGAAGCAGCTTGAGATGAATCGTTGTCATCTATAACGAGGCCATAAGTTTTTCGGGGAATGCTTTCTAAACTACCGCCGTTACTATCAGACCAGTCTCGCCCGAGGATTACGGGAAACGGAGGATCCGGATGCACCGCCACGGTAAGCTGTCGAAGGGTTCCTCCGAGACATACGTAACACCGGGCGGTATTGTATGCGCGGATATCTCCGTGTATACATTTTAGACTGGTCTTCTTTTTAATCCACTGTTGCGGTAGAATAAAACGGCGAGCAACGACAGACACGTTACTGCCGGAATCGAACAGCGCTGTTATTTATGACCATTAATAAGAAGCTCCCCCGTATGTTTATCCGCCAGGGATTGCTAAGGGCACACAAACACCCCCGCCATTGTCCCCTACGGTCCGCCTTGTTCCCCGACAGGTCGCAAGCCAGACGGCCCGGCGACTTCGGAACAGGCTCTGGATTGCGTGGAAGGGACTGCTTTAGTAGGACATAGCTCCCGGGTAGTCCACAGAGCGGCTGTTCTGCCTTCCCAGGTTTCACAGCCGGCTTCTGGGTTTGCAAGGTTTGTAGCAGCTCGTCCATAGAATGGAATTCGCCCCAGGCCGGCTGGGCAAAATCCTGGGGTAGCTTTTTTAGCAGCAAAAAACAGGCCACTTGCTGCACTATCTGTAGGGGGGTCAACTCGAATGGCCGTAGCCACTCACCCACCTGTTGCCAGAGAGCCATAGCCTGCTCTGACAGCCCTTTGTTTGGGTTAAACTCCCAGTTTATTATTTCTTCACCTGCCAGCCTGGGGACAACCCATCGCTAACAGGGACCTTGGTCCCGATGGGCAGCTCGGCTTTCCTGCCAAGGAGAGCATACTGAGCCACTCGTGTGTTCCCCAGAAGCCAGCCCACGCCTGTGGGTCCCCTCTACCTTCTCCACGAGATGGGTGGTCAACCCCGGGTTATGCTCATGGAGCAGAGCCTGCACCGCGTCCTTCCTGACCCTCCGGCGCACTCCCTGCCCTGAAACTCGGCCCCAGTACTCACCCACCTGGTTCCATGAAGTTCGTGTCCCGGTTCATCGGGACACCATCCTGCCGACTACGCCACTGTAATAAGAGGAGACCAGAGACGTGAAAGGTTTGGGGCAGCCACCCGTTTAATTCGGTTTCCCGGCTGCAAAAGTCTTTGAGGCATAATTAACAGTTGTTACACAACAGAGTCCAAAACAGAACTGCCTGCCTAAGCAAGGCAGTGAGCTTTATAGCACAGAGGGCGGAAATTATGTCGCCCTCTGGGCGGAACTGGAAGTGACATCATCCTTGGGGCCGGAACCGGAAGTGACCTCATTCTTGGGGCCGGAACCGGAAGTGATGTGTCCTTCCTGGAAATGGCGGCTCCTGGTGGGATTTCCGGGTAAGACCTGCAGAGAACTCAGAAAGAGCGCAGTGCACCCCCCCTGGGCAGATGTATAAACAGTATTTCCTAAGCCCTTCAGCTGCTTCCCATGCACACGTGTGTGACAATATATATATATATATACATATATATATATATATATATATATATATATATATATATATATATATATATATATATATATATATATATATATATTGTGAAGGAACCGGGGCATTAGCAAGCCCCAAACCCCCAACATGAACACACAAGTCAGTCCCAGGTTCAAATACTGGTGTGTTTATTACACCATAATATTTCAAAGTCACAAAAAGTACAAATTTCCCTCTCTGCTCTGTATTGATAGGGTGTTGTACCATGTTAGCCATTGTTAATGTAGTGAAAAGTCAAGCAAAATGACACCTTTCATTGGCTAACCTAAAAGATTACAATATGCAAGCTTCCGAGGCAACTCAGGTCTCTTCTTCAGGCAAGATAACATTTCATCTTGCCTGAAGAAGGGGCCTGAGTTGCGTTGAAAGTTTGCATATTGTAATCTCTCTGCTCCACAATTCTCCTCACAATATTTTTATTATCACCGCACTGCCCTCCTCCAGTCACGTATTGCCTCAGTACCTTCCAGCTCCGACTCACCTGGCGAAGGGAGTGCAGTCCCTTTTATTACAGGCCCCAGGAGTAATTCCAGTGTCAGGGTGATTGCCCAACAAAAGCACTTCCGGGTCACATGGAAGTCTATTATAATGGATGCTTGCCTCCCTGCAGCGCCGTCTTGTGGCACCCAGTGACCCCAGCAGGGCTGCTCTGCCAGACTACATTCCCAGCATGCCCTGCTGGTTTTGTCCTGGGGACCAGTATCCACTGCTGCTGCCATCTAGTGTGCTGGGGTAGGAAAAGGCAACATCTTCATTCTTCAAGGGGCTGTCCGACCCTCTGTTCTGGCCAATGTGTCTGGGTCTGGTTCCTCTATATATATATATTCTTAAGTCTGAATCGCAATCTGATTATTTGGGTGGTAACCTACCAGGTAACACTTGTGGTTGGTCAGCCAGTCAGAAAACATCCTCCATGTTCCACAGTTCATAGATATGTGATACAGGATCTGCCAAATAATACAAAAGTACACAACATGTGTTTCACCCTTATTGGGGCTCGTCATGTGTACGGACTTTTGCATCCTCTTATCAGGATCAAACCTTAGACGTTCAGGGGGGCAGAGGGTTGTTCATGTTGAGCTTGGGAGCATGAGCAACAGATTACTGCGTAGGACTCCCCCGCAATGCTGGTGAGGGCAGTGGGAGTCAAGGGAGTGGATCCTTGGTGGTGTCCTCTGGATCGCCATAGGATGGGCGGCAGGCACATGAACAGATCAGAAAGTTGTCTGTGCCTGTTGGTTGATGTCACTCCGTGCTGTGAGGTCCGAATAGGATCAGCTGGAGAGATCTCTGTTTTAAAGGGAAGCACTGGGAACTGTGAATTTAAAGAGGAGACTACTGCATGATTTTAACTCCGTTTTAATGGATTTATTTATGCCTTGTTTTTAACTTCTGCTATCACCTGGACTTTTAGATTATTCATTGATTGAATTTTCAGCACTGTAATTTGGACACTGATCTGTCTTTGAAGTTTAACAAAAGCACTATACACCTTTGTACCAACTCCTTGCTATGTGTGTGTCCTCATTTGCTAGGCTCATCTCAATAACACTATCAATGGTGGAAGGTTCCAGAGGATCCCTGTAGTGTGGAACTGACCCACACCATCACATTTGGCTTTAGACTTTCATTTTTGTATTAGCATTTTTATTTGATGAATGGTTGGTGGTCTTTTTGGTATTGACCTCTTCCTGTCTTTGACCACAACTTTTCTCCCTATCCCATTCTCAAATTTTTACAGTCTAGACTGGACTCAGTAAAACCAGATTTTCAAGATGTGGTGGTTCAAGCAGCCATAAAGAAATTTTAAAAAACTGGGCAAATTACAGTGCATTCCGGAAAGTATTCACAGCACATCACTTTTTCCACATTTTGTTATATTACAGCCTTATTCCAAAATGGATTAAATTCTATTTTTTCCTCAGAATTCTACACACAACACCCCATAATGACAACATGGAAATGGTTTACTTGAGGTTTTTGCAAATTTATTAAAAATAAAAAAACTGAGAAATCACAAGTATGTAAGTATTCACAGCGTTTGCCATGAAGCTCAAAATTGAGCTCAGGTGTACCCTGTTTCCCCTGATCATCCTTGAGATGTTTCTGCAGCTTAATTGGAGTCCACCTGTGGTAAATTCAGTTGATTGGACATGATTTTGGAAAGGCACACACCTGTCTATATAAGGTCCCACAGTTGACAGTTCATGTCAGAGCACAAACCAAGCATGAAGTCAAAGGAATTGTCTGTAGACCTCAGAGACAGGATTGTCTCGAGGCACAAATCTGGGGAAGGTTACAGAAAAAATTCTGCTGCTTTGAAGGTCCCAATGAGCACAGTGGCCTCCATCATCCGTAAGTGGAAGAAGTTCGAAACCACCAGGACTCTTACCAGAGCTGGCCAGCCATCTAAACTGAGCGATCAGTGGAGAGGGGCCTTAGTCAGGGAGGTGACCAAGAACCCGATGGTTATTCTGTCAGAGCTCCAGAGGTCCTCTGTGGAGAGAGGAGAACCTTCCATAAGGTCAACCATCTCTGCAGCAATCCACCAATCAGGCCTTTATGGTAGAGTGGCTAGACGGAAGCCACTCCTTAGTAAAATGCACATGGCAGCCCGCCTGGAGTTTGCCAAAAGGCACCTGAAGGACTCTCAGACCATGAGAAACAAAATTCTCTGGTCTGATGAGACAAAGATTGAACTCTTTGGTGTGAATGCCAGGCGTCACGTTTGGAGGAAACCAGGCACCGCTCATCACCAGGCCAATACCATCCCTACAGTGAAGCATGGTGGTGGCAGCATCATGCTGTGGGGATGTTTTTCAGCGGCAGGGACTGGGAGACTAGTCAGGATAAAGGGAAAGATGACTGCAGCAAAGTACAGAGACATCCTGGATGAAAACCTGCTCCAGAGCGCTCTTGACCTCAGACTGAGGCGATGGTTCATCTTTCAGCAGGACAACGACCCTAAGCACACAGCCAAGATATCAAAGAAGTGGCTTCAGGACAACTCTGTGAATGTCCTTGAGTGGCTCAGCCAGAGCCCAGGTTTGAATCCAATTGAACATCTCTGGAGAGATCTTAAAATGGCTGTGCACCGACGCTTCCCATCCAACCTGATGGAGCTTGAGAGGTGCTGCAAAGAGGAATGGGCGAAACTGGCCAAGGATAGGTGTGCCAAGCTTGTGGCATCATATTCAAAAGACTTGAGGCTGTAATTGCTGCCAAAGGTGCATCGACAAAGTATTGAGCAAAGGCTGTGAATACTTATGTACATGTGATTTCTCAGTTTTTTATTTTTAATAAATTTGCAAAACCTCAAGTAAACTTTTTTCACGTTGTCATTATGGGGTGTTGTGTGTAGAATTCTGAGGAAAAAACTGAATTTAATTTTCAATTTTGGAATAAGGCTGTAACATCACAAAATGTGGAAAAAGTGATGTGCTGTGAATACTTTCCGGATGCACTGGTAAGACAGAATTTAGCACTGAAGACGAAACAAAGTTGTCTTATCTGATGAATTATACTTAAAAACTCACTTTTCAAGGGACTGAAGGTGTTATGTATAGGAGATCTAAGATACGCAAGTCCCAAAATGTTGAAAAAGCACTTCTAATAATGCCCACTAGAGAGGGATACATCACCAAACCTGGGCTAGAAAAACCAACAAACACAGAAACTTAAAAAAAAAAAAAGTTTTTAATTTTCACCAAAATGCTCTGTCACACAAAGAAGCTCCATAGAGCACTGTGGCAAAATGGTGTTGCCTAGAAATACAAGGCAATTCAAGGCAAACACAGTCCAAATGCAGAAACCCAAAAACAGTCAAAAACAGAACATGAAGATCAAAATCCAAATACAGTGGTACCTCATGACGCTAATTTGTTCCAAAACTCTGGACGCGACCCGAACATAATTTCCCCATAAGATTGTATGTAAATACAATTAATCTGTTCCAGACCGTATGAACTGTATTTAAATATAGACTCTTTTAAGCACAAAAATAGCTAATTATACCATAGAATGCACAGTGTAATAGTAAACTAAATGTAAAAACATTGAATAACACTGAGAAAACCTTGAACAACACAGAAAACTAACATTGTAAGAGTTCGCGCTAGACCCTTACGAACCACTCGCTGTAAACACTTTTTTTTATGAGTTTTAAGCACAGGGAAAAAAAATTAAATGCCACTTCTCTTGCAAAACTTTTCAAACCATACTCTACTGGCTTTAAGTTCCTCACCTTCGCCACTTGAAGAAGGATTTTTTTTCAGCAAATCGCCATGAATCTTCCTGGCTTTCTCACATATGATTGCCTCGTTTACGCTCTCCCCTGCAAGATGCTTCCCGTTCAACCATACTAGGAACAGTTTTTCCACCTCTTCCAGCGCTTGAGGCCTCTGCTTTGTTAACATTGTAACTCCTTTTGCAACATCAGCTGCATTATTAGGCCCTGTATACGCAAACAAAAGAAAATGGAAAACAGAGAATCGGAAATCATTGGCGCTTACAAACGTGCGTAGGGAAACTGGCCACCAGTGTTTTTGTTAACCAGCAGAGCGTGTGGTCATGAACAGATGCAAAAGTTTGGCAAATTCTTTCTACATGTTCGGAAATGTTCGTGACCAGAGGTTCTACTGTACTAACAAAGCACAGAAAAGGAAAACTAACTCACCAAACTCCCAGAGTGCATTCACAATGAACTGCCAGGGACTGTGAGAGACTCTCTGGATTTATAGGGAGGAGGTCCGTTCATGGTGGTGATTGGCAGGTGGCCCCACCTCTTGGGGAACCACCTACAAAACACACGGAAAATAACCCAAGCAGCTTACATACATAGACACAATAAAAACAAAGAATAAAGCAAATACTCCACAAGAGTACCATCAATTTAAATAAAAAAATATAATGAAACATGAATTTGAACCCCAGCCCTGGGGGGTGGGCGACCCTGGCTAAATCACAACAGGAGGAAAGCCACTGAAGTGTTGCATAGTGTCTGGCAGTTATCTGGGTTTGAACTGTGCACAGAAATCTCAAAAGAAATGGTCCTGTAGGATGTGTTACGGCTAAGAAGCCACTTTTGATCGTAACACTGCAACAGTTTGGCACCGACTGTTCTTACTCTGCCTAACTAATGAAGCTGAAAAGGCCTGTAAGCAGAGGAGACCTGTTTGAACTTTGATATATCATTGGCTACCATCCGTAGTTCTTAACTGAGATGCTTCATCATTACCCATCTCAGACCGTCAGCAGTTAATGAAAAAGATTTAAGTTGGCAAGCAACTGATGACTTGCCTGCTTTCTATCACGTTACTGATCTGATCTTCTGTGTTTTTCTTCCTGCATTAACGACTGCTGATTCTTAACAGTGCCCAGTTACTGACTCTTCTGGCTGAATCCCTTTATTCGTTTTTCTTTCATTGTTAGATATTGTTTTCTGTGCCTTTCTTTATTGTTGGCATGCCAGACACAATGAGCATGAGGTCATTTTTGAAGGAAATGAAATTTTAATAATGGCACCAAGGAATCATAGGAGGATGTTCCGGACTGCTGAATTGGTAGGATGCCGAAAGCAGTGCCAAGTGAGCTCAGCTAGGTTTTCAGGTAATGATTACTCTCTCAGCACCCCCAAACACATGCAAGAACTTTGACAACCAGCCCACCTCAGCTACTGGTTATTGACACACCAGCCACAGATGTGTTGAGTTTACTTCTCTACATCCCAGTTAATGTTAGGAAGTTGCTATAAATGTCTGCCTTAAGACTGGCATAAGGAACACAGTAAGTAGGAAGGATGGCAGAGTACAAACAAAGACCTTCTGTTTTGCCAAGAACTGAGTTACGGTGTGCAGCTGGCCTGGGGGTGTCCGGAGGGGGTCTGCTCACTCTGACTCACTGCCAGCTCAGTGTTCTGTTTAACAGATCAGACACAGAGACATTCCACAGCGGGCCTCTCGACGCTAATAATGAGATCCAGACGGGCAGTTCGGATAGCCTGTCCTCCCTAGCCGCCAGGCAAAAATAAAAAATGGCTATAGGCAGCGAGCACTGCTAAGGTGTCCATTTCCCACATTACATCTCTTTGTCATCTTTTTCAAATGAGCATGCAGCTCCTATTTGATGATGACTGCTAGGGGAAGGGACTGCTGCTGAAGATCGGATAATGCCATTAATGTCTCAGACCAAACACGTCACTAGATGCGAATGTGGAGAGCATCTGAATATTAAAGTAGTAAAGCAGATTCTGAGTAGGCCGACAAACTTAAATAGACAGTGAGGTATCCTCTAAGACAGACGTGTGATGACCAGTATACTGCCTAGAAGACAACAACCTACATTATGTTTTAAAGCCCAAATGCATTCTGAGGAAGGTAATTAATAAGAAGAATCTTTCCAGCCCGGCGGTGGCGCAGTGGTAGCACTTCTGCCTCGCAGTTAGGAGACCTGTGTTCGCTTCCCGGGTCCTCCCTGCGTGGAGTTTGCATGCTCTCCCCGTGTCTGTGTGGGTTTCCTCCCACAATCCAAAGACATGCAGGTTTGGTGGATTGGTGATTCTAAATTGGCCCTAGTGTGTGCTTGGTGTTTGTGTGTGTCCTGCGGTGGTGGGTTGGCACCCTGCCCAGGAATGGTTCCTGCCTTGTGCCCTGTGTTGGCTGGGATTGGCTCCAGCAGACCCCCGTGACCCTGTGTTCGGATTCAGCGGGTTAGAAAATGGATGGATGGATCTTTCAGGCCACAGTATGCCACATGTTTGTTAACAGATGAATCATAAACAACTTTGATTTTGTTATGTAACTACTGACCATTTTGATCATGGAGTTCGTTGTTTTTAGAACTTGACTAGATGCTAAGGTGTCCTCACATTCTGTCCATTGTCTTGTCAATATTTTCTCAGTGTACTTTGTACTCTTCTTCAGATTGTTTTTCATTGTTGTCATGTTACATTTAACCTCCAGAGTTTAGTATACTGCATTTGTTTGCTTTGCAAAGCACTTTAAAACCTTTAAAAATTAAATTTGATTAATTGTGCATTACAATAAGCAATCCTCTCTGCTTAAATGGATCTCAAGCAGTAAACTTGCTTTCTAGGAAATCACAGCAGCTGGACTCCAGGGAGGCCACTTTCATGAATATTCTGGTGTGGCAAATATTAGTTTAGTAGCAGTGTCCTTCAACTGGTTACTGCCGTAGCTAAATGGGTGAAAGCGTGGTGCAGCTAGCAGAAGTCTTGAGCTTTGCTGACCTCATGTTTTAGTTTTTTTTTCAATACATTAGTGTTCCCTGTCCAGAGAAGCCTCTAGTTTCATCCATAATACTACATTTTTATTTAGAAATGCAGACATTTTCTCCATTTTTGCTTTACTTTCACACAATACCTGAATGGAGACTTTTGAAAACACTCTCCAGAGCCAACTACTTCTGAAATCACGCTCTGATTTGCGTGTGTCTATTACATAGCACTTGCGTAATTGGATCCTGCTCATTTCTTGACTGGTCACCCTTCATAAAAAACATATATCAACATAGTGAGCAAAGAAGAACTGCTTTCCTTGGCACATTTGTTGCTTATCTGTAGAGAGAACTTGATTTGTCCCTAGGGAAAAATTTCGGGTGGCACAGTGGCATGGTGGGTAGCGTGGCTGCTTTGCAGTTAGGAGACCTGGGTTCACTTCCCAGGTTCCCCCTGCGTGGAGTTTGCATGTTCTCCCCGTGTCTGCGTAGGTTTCCTCCCACAGTCCCAAGACATGCAGGTTAGGTGCAATGGCGATTCTAAATTGTCCTTGGTGTGTGTGTGTGGGCTGGCACCCTGCCTGGGGTTTGTTTCCTGCCTTGCACTCTGGGATTGGCTCCAGCAGACCCCCGTGACCCTGTAGTTAGGATATAGTGGGATGGATAATGGATGGTTGGAGAAATTTGGCTTTTTACAGAAAAAATCCATCCATCCATCCATTGTCTAACCCGCTGAATCCGAATACAGGGTCACGGGGGTCTGCTGGAGCCAACAGAAAAAAATTTACTTTAAATAAATAAATACACAAACAGATATGTAAATAAATATGCATACTTACACTATGGTTTGAACACATACCAGTATGACTAAAAAGGAAGAAAAATTTAAAAAGAAAGAAAACATCTGACTTGTCAGTCCCAGTCCCAGTCAGGCACTATGCAGGTGCATTGCTGTTGGTATGAAGGACCCCCAGTAGCATTTCTTAATACACTTCTACTGAATAATTTGTTGTCTGTCTCAGTGCTAGTGTGTCAGAGAGAGGATGTGCGCAGCATTGTCCCTGATGGCACTCAGTTTTAATTCTCTCCTTTGCCTCAACCTCCATGGGGTCCTGACCTTTTAATTAGCTTTTTGATTCAGTAGGCCTCTCTTGAAGTGATGTTACCTGCCCAGCAAACCACAATGTATAAAAATCACACTGGCCATCATAGAGTTGTAGAAGATGTGAAGGATGTCACTTTCCACATTAATGGGACACAGTTTCCTAAGGGAAAAGAGGCCACTCTGCCCTTTCCAGTCCAACCAGTTATCAATGTAAAACACCAAGTGCTTGTAGTAGTGGTCATATCTACATCCACTCCATGAATAGTGACCTGACATAGAGGCTCTTTAATGTGGCAAAACTCAATAACCAGTTCCTTGCATTGGCTGATATTAAGGTGCAGTCAATTCTGTTTGCACAAGGAAACAAAGTTCTCCACCTGACTTCTGTACCCTGTCTCATCCCCCTTATCAATATGGCCCATAAGTGCAGAATCATTTACATGTATCATATGTATGCATCTAAATTGCATACATGAGCAAACGGCAAATATAATTTACAGGTCACTACAGTTTAGTGATACATCTCATGGCCAGCAACTTTACCACCCTTCAAGGATTTGTCCGCTGCGCTGATGCACTCACACACAGTGTAGGTGAAAATCTACATTTGATTTTGGTCCTTTTAGAGTGGACAGAGATACTTTTCTAAACGCTAATACAGATGGAGATTTTTTTTTAATTCCATTTTTAAATGGAAACGTAATTGGCTGTTTTAGAGCATACATTCAGCCTACAGATTTTTTAGCCTCTCAACAGTCTCACCTATCACACAAAGACAGCATCACAAAATAGCACGTTTGGGAATACACCACATTCATAATGGATTTGGCGAGACTTTGAAAAATAATACTGCCCTACCACATTTGTTTGTTCACCTGTTTGTGAGTCTGAACTGTATGACTTGTAAAGGAATTAGAACAACTGAGTCCATACAGTGGATGCCGGGCTTATCCTAAAAAGATTAGGATTCTAAAACACAATGGCAAGCTTGGGGCAGACTGAGTTTAGAAGGAGATGTGTTGAGCCTTCAGTGTCGGTGCTCCTTACTGTACAGTCACATAGCATATTTGCACAGTATGCCTTGTATGATGTTTCATTCCCAACGGACAACCATGGTCAGATAGGCCCCCCAATTCAGCCTCAGACCCTGGGGTGCCCACAAGCCTCATTAGACTGCTTCATCCAGCCTCTTGTGCCAAAACCAGACAGGATGCTTTTAGCAGAAATCAGAGGATGTCGATGTGGTTCAATTAATAAGAACTGCGCCTTGAGCCTGATTATATGGTGCATTGAGTACATGTGTTTTTGAAATGTTATTAATATAAGAGAATTTATTGAGGTCAGTAAAATCTCATATATCACTCTTTCATATGGGATTCTAAATATAAGTGGTGACTCTTTTGTGTTATACAGGCGGCATTAACACTCTTTTTAAAGATTTTCCTAAGCTACTCCGAAACCGCCCTACTGATTTAATAAAGTCCTATGCTTATAACAGAGGGAAAATACACCCGCCCGACAGTAACACACTGGAAATCCTGGACATGTCCACAAAGAGCCTGCAGCTCTTTACAAAGTGGACTTTGTAACTCCAAAAAAACAGCAACATTCAGTCCAACTGCTGCAGGAATCTAGCCTGAAATAATGCGCCCTCCCATAGGAACGAACAATCATACAACAAATCTCCTTAGTATCCTTTTGGTTTCTCCTAGTTAACAAAGAGGATCAGACAGAAATAAAATGAAGACATGTTCTTTTGTTTTCTCAGATTTTTCTCCTGAGAATAAAAGACCCCAGTTATCGCACAAGGGTCTCCTCTTGAGTTTCAAGCAGAGATCTCTGCAAAGTCACACAATGGCCTCAGATCTTCCAAACAGTGTCTTGACGTATTTTTATAGTTTGAAAGCATTTGCATTGTGTGCGCAGTAATATCTAGTGAAATGCATGAACAGTTTTTTGTGATAATAAAACACTTTCCAGTACTATGATTAAACAACTGTAGTCCTTACTTCGGATTAATACTATTAGCTGCTCTAATATTTATTGCTGTGCTCCAATTAGATCATATTCATGATAGAAGAAGAAGAGGCAGCAAAGGGTGGTATAGTGGTTAAGACTTTGGCATTCAAATCCTTACATGGTGGGTTAAATTCTGGACACCAATGTTTCACCAGAAGTAGTTCACTTCATTTACGTGTACTCCAATTGAAGAAAACAAAGGAAATGGAAATGGTCATATTTCAGATGTTGTAAGACACCTTGGATAAAGGCATCTGTCCAATAAAAAATAAAAAAAAATATGAAGTCTTGAAATAGAACAAGACAAGAAAGAGATCTTACAAAGAATACCACGCTTTTTTAAACTCAATTCTGACTCTTTTACATCAGTTGTATCTTGTATCTGAGATTCTGTCTTAAGCTATTTCTCCTAAGGACTGTTAAGAGAAACATCTGTGACAAAGTTGATTCTTAAATTAAACCTAAGGGAAAATCTGTTTTTTTTTTTTTTTTGAAATTGTATTAATTTTATTGCAATCATTCCATACAAATCAATCAATCTTTACAAAAAGTAGGATTGAGAACAAGTCAATCCGCACCCCTGAGAGAGCATGGCCGCCGGAGTAAAACTTTAGGCTTGAAACTTAAAATCTCTTTTAAGTTTCATGAGTGATCAAAGATCAATCTTTGACCAGTAACATGTTCCTATGGGCTGGCTTGATTCTGTTTGAACAGCTCGAAAATGGAGATTAGTGCTACTTTTCACAATATTCCATCACATTTTTATAAAAAAATAAAACCTGACTATGTTCCTAACAAAATGTTAATCTATCCATTACATGAGAGCAGTTATTTCAGCATACTAGTGTCCATTTATGCAGTTTTATGTTATGGTGTATGGCCGGCCGTTTATTCCGGCCAATACCCCCAAGCCGCCAGGTGGAGCCTTCCCTACATTATGGAGGTTCCCCGAAGACCAGCAGGGCATCATGGACATTGCAGTTATTATACACAGCCCTGCTGGATGCCACTAGGTGACACTGCAGGGAGGAACAACGGTTATTTTCCCTACACCCAGGAAGTACACATGGACAAGGGGAATGACGTGCTTCCGGGGTAAAGAAGAAGGTTTTTTTATTTGAGCCAGAAGTGTTCCTAGTCACGTGGACAGAGAGGGCAAAACACTTCCAGGGCAAGGACTATAAAAGACTGAAAGAGACACCAGAGCGTTGAGCTGAGCTGAGTGGTAGGAGGGCAACGCGTCTGGGAGTGGTGGAGAGTATTATTGTTATTATTAGTGGTTTGTTTATGAGTATTGTGGAGGAGAAGGTGCTTTGTGCACTGTTGCATAAAAATAAAGTCAACATTTGGACTTTTATTTGGTGTCTGACGTTTGATCGGAGGGTTCAAGGGAGCGATACTGCCCCCTATCTGTCACAATGTGTAAGACAGGAATAAATTCTTGAAGGGAAACCCGTCCATCACACACTTTCACACCACTCCCATGGTCAATCTCACAGGAAAAAACAGAGATGCTATTTAAGAAAACCACTATGTTGTTGGGAATATTGTAAGAAACTGGAATACCTGGAAAAAAGTCTCAAAAATAAATTGAGAATAAGTCAACTCCCCAATGACTTGGTCCTAGCTGGACATTACACTTGGGTCATTGGAGCTTTGAGACAACGGTGCTAACCAGTTTGCCACCCTAACAAGACACGCTTTCTCCACTTTACACATACATGGTAGATGCAACTTACTGTTGTCACAAATTGTTCCTCCTATTATAATCAATCCATCAATCAATTCAGAACTTTTAAATTTATACGTAAATCTGGCTCTTAGGTTAGAGAAGCCAACTTCATTGAAATAAACACATTTCTGAAGAAAATGAGATGCATTATGAGTTGAGAAAAGTCCAGGTCTCCTAGGAGTCACTGGGTTACATAAAGAGAATTTAACATGTGATTTGTATAACAACCACAAGAAATATTAAAACAATGAGTCCCCAGTTAATTTGAATTGTATACTCATATTGTGTGGGGCAAATTTCATATGCAATTTAAAACAGGTGCTCAGAAAAATGTGAATCTAATAGCTGTTTAGTTTAATAGTTTAACCCTTCAGAGTGCTTTTTAGAGATGGCTGATGTGGGACTTTACTGGGTTTACCAATAGATTTGGCTGGCGTAGCTGCATTGGGTTGGGGAAAACTATCGTGCACTACAACACGGGTGTAACTCTGGCAAAGATGTAAAAACACAAGTGGCATATGTGCTGTTACTTAACTGTAGGAATTTTTTTTAAGAGAAAGATCAGGAAATGGGAAGTTGAGGATCAAAAAAAACAAGAGAGGTCAGGATGTTTCTCTTTAAAAACCAAAAATAAAACATGAGAATCAAGTTTGAAAAGCTACCTTTTCAACTCCTTTCTGCAGCTTACACTGAAAAAGCCACACTCTCTAGTTACCTGACTCACATAATAACAAGATGTCTGGTCAAAAACGGCATTTAACATGGCATCAAAATAATGAAATCATCGGAAAATATAACTCTGTTCCCAAAATAAACATGAAAAGATTCCGTGTCTTGAAAAACCCCAAAATCAAAGTTTAACGGGATGAAATATCTCTACAGCATGTATATAAAAAATAAAATGTAACAAAGACTCATAACAACCTAATGCAATGTAATTGTGCCAGGTGAACAAGATAGCCAGAGCTATCAAGTGGAGATGGAATTTAGACATGTCAGAAAACAACAAGGCAAGCAAGGGGTCAAAATCAGAAAAACGAATCATCAGACAAACTAGCTCAGGGTATGAAACAAGAATCATAGTCAGGAGCATCAAAAATCCAAAATTTGATAATGAAATACATAACCAGCGCCAAAATCATGAAACGTTTCTTATCGTCCAAAAGCAGAGAAGAAATTTACAAAACCAGGGATTTAGAAACAAAAATACATGCAAGCAAAACCTGTGGGAGAATCCAGTCAAGGACATATGGGGAGTGTATCATGCTGACCTTTACAGTGTTCATCCCATGACGTCACATGTTGCACAATTCCAATTGACTATGCACAGAAACGGAATGGAAACCAACTGACAAAAATGCTAAAAATGGTGGTGCTCATATTAAAAACAAAATGGTATTGTGGGAGAGATAAATAATAATATTTAATAATTATCAACATTGTGAAAAACACCAGGCCCAAAAACAAATGTGACTACAAGAAGCAAGTAACTGGGTGGACCACCTAAAAATCAATCTGGCATGTGGACTACAATTTCCATCAGGTGACAAAAGTGCAATGGGTCTGATGGGAGGACATTACTACCACACACAAAGATTTGTACCAGCAAACTGGGATCTCATCTAAGACCACAGGTGGACCGTTTTCCTATCACCTAATTTAATGATCATTTTAATTGTCTTGAATTGAGCTTTTGTTTAAAAAAATATGTAATTTTATCTCATTATGGATTGTATTTATCCATGATAAATTTTCAAAACATTGCTTTTGCCCATTTATTTTCATCTAGACCATTTTATGAGAAATATATGGGTCCAAAAAGGGTGAAGTGGGTTTGCCAAACCTTTAAGGAGCAAGGAACTTTGTGGTTGCAAAATCTCATGGAAGGAAATTTGGCTGTTTCACAACTACTGATAATTTTATGATGTTATATTATAATCACATTTAGGAAATGCATGGAGGGATGGTTGGATGCATGGATATTATACATAACCAAAGAAGCAAGATGGATAGCTAGACACGGATATTGGTCAAGCATACAGAAAGGAGTTTCATTACACTCTATACATGTGGTAATAACTCTGAAATGAACTATCAAAGCAAGGCCTAGTATTTTTGAAAAAGCCTGCACTTTGTACACTTGCATACTGTTACCAGGTGGGATAGAGAGAAGCCACAATGAAACTCAATGGAAAGTAATATTTTAGTGCATGCCGAGTCGCAAATCAGAATACTGTATGGTAGAAAGAGAATAACTGAGGATGGTGTTAGTAACTTTTACTGTATCTTGATGATAGACATTTATTGAAATCTATTTTGTGATGAGACACTTAAAATTTTAGGCTATGATGTTAATACAGCGTGACTGATTGCAATGGTAAACCAAAATTGAATGAATCAATTTTGAATCATCTTTATTGAATACCACCACTGGTGCCATCTCCTGTAATAATGTAGCAATGGTAAGAACCCCAGTTCCCCCTGAGCTCCCTACCGTAGTTGCTTTCTGAGGTCCATGGATTTAATTACTCAACAAGCCATCCAGTTTATTAATATGGCATTAAATATGTATTTGTGAAACCACACCAAATCTTGAAATAAAAAGAAATAGCGATCATGGTTCAAACCCAGCAAGGACCTATAGCAATTATGGAATCCAATCAAACACAAAAGGACAAAATCTTGACTTATGAGGGCAGATAAATCAATAGAGGGGTAATGGAGATGATGGATGGGGCACTTGCATTTCAGGCAGCAATGACAAAAGGGTCAACATTATATTAAAAAAAACATAAATATTTGCTTTCTTACCATAACTCGTTATACAAATTTATATGGGCAACGCTGGGTACTTTGGCTAGTAATTTATACATTTCCATTTCATGCCATGTCAGTTGTCGGTTTTTACTGTAGTCTAAATATAGCCTTGTCATTTATATTGAATTTTAATTTTAAACTGTTAATGGGTCACAAAGAACTTATTTTAATCATATACAATTTTTAGAAAGCTTAATATAAAACGTAACAGACATTAAAAAAATATTTAGTTATCAATATTTCCATTTTTAAATTCAAGCTCTATATAGTATAAGCCTGAATTGTCAAATAGCACAGTATGAACACATTACACCAAACATTTTCAAAGTGAAAAAAAAAATAAGGAACAAAAACAAAAATTAGTTAACAATTACAACATGGCTGAAATGAATGTCTGTTAGGAGGAGAATAAAGGACAGGGAACCTCCAGAGAAGAGATAAGTAAAGGAACTAAGTGGTCCCACAGGGTGTACTTATGAAGTCATCTTTACAAAGGACATAAAAACATTCAATGAACAAAACAGCATTTCAGAAATGGAGCTCAGAAATGGACTAAATAGTTCTTAAGAAAAAGTCTGCAATTAACAAAATACTTATGTATAATACAAAACAGCACCATCCAACAGGAACGACTGCAAAGAGAGCATAACGATTCCTGCACAGTGGTCACACGGAATACAAAAACTAATGCCAGAAAATTGATTACTTACTGAAAGAACACAACAATTTCTTGGAAGAAATTATTAAAGGAATATGGTATTTCCAATGTTAGCTATGATTACACAATGCCGGAAAGAGAGAGCACAGTTTCAGAGAAACAATAAGAAATGGAGAGCACAGTTCCAAGGATGAAGTTATAAAATGTGCAATTACGACCTGTTCCTTTAGTCTGTCTCAGTTCCTCCTTCCCTCACGCATGCCAGAATTGTCTGTAAGCTGAAGAAGCCAACTCTTGGCTCATTAATATATCTCTAAATTATGGCCTATTTCAAAGTAAACTTTTCTAAAGCCTTTAAGCCCATTGTTTCCGTTCGGCTTTTCCAACATCTAACTATCTTTTCAATTGTTCCAGTCTGGAGTTTTCCCCCACAACAGAAGAAACAATGTTTTCTTTATAAAGCACTGATATTTCCTTCAAAACTGACTTTATTTTCTTTCTTTCTGAGTTGCTCTTCAAATTCCCTGTTGCTGCTTTTGAAAAAATCTGATCATGATAATCTAAGATGAGCTAAAATGTTTTCCATACAGAACCCATGTGCAGTGAGGGTTGTTTTCTGCAGACCCTATTCAGCAATGTCTCTCCAGGCTCCGTGCGAGGTGTGGTTGTTCTCAACATATCTGCGCTTTCATTAGGTTGGTAAGACATTATTTTTTACTTACATTCTGACAGCAGCCCTAGTTTTTATAAAGATCATTATGAGATGCATGTAAGCCATGCCCATAAGTGCTTGAAAATCTCGTATCTAAACACGTTTTTAGAACTGCTTTTTGTAACATCCCCAACTCAACTTTGTTTGGCTGATTCAAAGTTAAAATTGAATTCTTAACATTTCCTGCGTCTGAAACTTTTATGATTTTTGAAAATTATACATCTTTCATACAGCTCTTAGTAGAACTTCTAGTTAATTATGTATGCAATATGAGGCATTGACACACAGAGAACCTGAAATTAAAGTCTGTTTTGTTGTGTCTTACTTAAAAAAAAAAAGTTCATACTTTTCTTATGTTTTATTACAGCAGACACTACCATTTTAGGCTATTGTTATGACTGTTGTGGGGTACAGCCCGGACACAGACAGGTAGACATGTTGTTTCACCTCACACGTGTTTATTTACAATGCTATAATACAAGTAAAGTGCACAAACCCAGTGCCGCAGCACCAATCACCCCTTCAAGTCCTGGCCACACAACAATGCCTTGCTTAGTCCTCAGACCGCCTCCACTCCTCTCCTCTCCTCTCCTCCGAGCTCCGTCCACTTCCACCCGACTCTTGCTGTCGACTGGAGGGAGGCGGCCCCTTTTATGTACACCCGGATGGGCTCCAGGTGCTTCCTGAGGAGCTTCCGCCGACACACCCCCGTGTGGCGGAAGCACCAACTGTGTAGCCAGAAGTCCTCCGGGTGTTTCTGCTCCTCTTCCCCCCAGCACTTCCTGGTGTGGCGGAAGTGCTAGGCTCCAGGTTTCTTCAGGCACCGGGGTGCCACCTGGCGGTGGCCACGGGCCCCTACAGGGTTGGGCTTCCAAGCCCCTTACCTGAGGCCACCAACAAAACCAAGGCGGTTGCCCCCACGTGGTCGGGAGGAGGCACCAGACCTCCTCCGGTCCCCTCGGCCGTCCTGGCTAGGCTCCACCCCCAGCCGCCCATGACACTGTATACATGGAAATCCTTCCCAGGATTCCCTGTAGTGTGCTTGTTTGCTAGTGATCGTTCTCAGCAGTAACAGAATATCTAAGCTTGATGGATTACTTTAACATCTTACATGAAAAGAACTTTATTTTTTCAACTTGCTGGTGTTCATGTCTTTTGCTCTTGTTTTATGATTGTGTTATTGGCTTTGTTGAAAAAACTATTCTACTCCTGGTTTAGACTTTCAATAGTTCCTTTCATCTTACTGCCATTTCCCATATTTTTTTCTGTTAATATCTCCTATGAGTCAGTATGGAAACAACCTTATAGAACAAAGTGGCATTGCTCCCTTTTCAATAGCACGGCACATGAGACGTTTCTGCTCTAAGACAGAGCTGCAAAGGCACAGAGATGCAAACGCTCAGAGAATGCACAAGGACCAAGAGGCGGATGAGAGAGGTAGGCCTGGTAAGAATTCTTAACTGAAAACATTTCTAAAAAACAAAACTAGAAAGGGAAATCAGAAACAAAGTCAGAGAACAAAGCAAAGTTGAAGTCAAAAGTAAATTTAGAGAAAATGTGCACAACATAAAGTCTTTAGGTTTGCACCAAGATGGACAGCTGGAAGTTCAAAATGGTGACTATTTATTTTGTAGCATCAATGACGACACAAGCCCGTCTTCCACAGGTCGGTCTCTAGCAGCCTCAGATGTGTGTAGCAACCTTATCCATGAACAGCCATGCTGTGCATTAAACATAAAAGTAATGGTGTCCACAATTTTAATCTTTTGAAAAGGGTTACCTAAATGTACTTTCAACACCCCTGAAGATTCTCCATGTAAGAGAAAAACATAACAAGGAATTTTTCCTTTGTGAAGGAAAAAAATGTATCGCTGTCAGAAAAAAATGAAAATGAAAAAGTATGTGTTTCACAGGCTTCCTAATATTGTTAGTGGCTCAGAGATGTCTTAGTGTTGTACCATTTAGCAAAATAATCAGAACTCAACCTTGGCAAGCCTTGATGGATAGAAATTTGCACCAATCATCAACCCAAAGATTCAGCTTACAGTACGTATACCCAATAAGCCAATGACCTTTCCGATCCAGGGTGCACGCTACCTCGGTACTCTGCCAACCCTCCAAATGATTTTAACTTCTGCTCAATAGCCAGACCTTAGACGCCAAGGGTGTGGCTATATAAAGAGACCACATTGACTCTTCTTCTTTAGAGGGTAACCTAGGGTCAGACCATAAGATTTGGAGACCATTCACAATGGAGTTGGATGTAAGTGCCGCATAAGCCTGGCTTTTCTTAAGAGCAGTGATGGGTGCAAGCAGAATCTCCCACAAAGACATACAGTATGGAAAAACATTTTGTTGGTGGCTAACTGATATTTACAGGCTCATACTACATATTAATAGCAGGTTCACTCAAAATTTAATCACACTGATTAGAGGATACTATCAGTTCCTGAGACACACTTTATATCAGCTCATCCCAATCTTTCATAAATTAATTAGAAAGTCACGGCTTTTTAAAAAATACCTTTCTGCTGATTTTATCTTAAAATCACATTGTTACAAGCTTCTTATCAGAGAGAACAAAACCACCAGCATCCCACATTAGTACTACCAGCTAATTCCGCACTTTGAATTTCTTTTTTAATAACCTTATCTGAACACCAAAGGCCCCGGAAACCTCTTTTAATAGCAAGACTGCTTTTTCAGGAAGTGGGCTAAACAACGAACATTTCAAATACACAGTCACTTCAAATTATGCTGCAGTATGTTTTTAAATTTATCTTCACTACAACCGCAAAAAGAAGGCATATTATATAGATTGCTTTTCTTCTTTAAATCTACTGGAGAAATTCTGTAATCATCTAACAGGATAAATAAATCAAAACAAACTAATGACACATTATTTGGTATGATAAAGAGAGAAGTCATTCAATGAAATGAAATAATTAAATGAACTCATACGCAATCAGACCCGTCCTTTATGAAAACAGACTGCATGTCTTTGGGTAGTTTGAGGCAGTCAGTAACACTAAATATATGTCTTTGAAATATGGAGCAATACCACCTAGAAACAATCATGACCACCAATTACAAGTATATTCAAAGAGATGGCATTATTCCTTTAGCCACTCCAACAATTTTATTTATTAATCAATGAAAGTTAAAAAGCCTTCCAATCATGTTGCCCATTCCAGAAATGCAACATTTTAATTAAAAATGCAAAAAAGCATACAGTGTAGGTATATAGTATTTAGAAAACTAAGGTCAGCATATTGGGCTAAAAAGATCAGAGTGCTGCCTTGAAGGTCTTAAGGCTGGATGTGTCAAGAACATGTAGTATTTATGTTGTCTGCAGTGGATACCTCTAGGAAAATGTAGAAATCACGCAGAACCAAATCTTTATTCTCAGCATCCTAGAATAAGCCTGAAAAGGAAAGCTCAGGCAGGTTCTAAAACCACCACACAGGAGCAAAACTCTACTATCTCATCTAACCATGAAATCTTTGATGTATTTTTATTAACATTGTAATCCAAAACCAAAGTTAGAAAATACACAGGAAATTAAAATATAATTGAGCAAATTTCCACCAGACATACATATATAGATTAGAACATTAGAACAACTGTGACGAGAACAGGCCATTTAGCCAAACAAGAATGTCCATCCTATTCTCCAAAATAATATCAAGTCAAGATTTGAAGGCCTCGAAAGTCCAACTCTCCACTGGACTTCTTGGTAATAAATTCCATGTGTCTATAGTTCATTGTGTGAAGAAAAACATTCTAACATTTATTTGTGCAAAATTTCCATGTCTGCACGTCCTTTTTGAAGAATTCATTTTAGTGTAACCAAAAGGATCCACTGTACAGATTCCTTTCATAATTTTAAACACTTCACTCATATCCCCTCTTATTCTCAGTTTTCTTAAACTGAAAAGGTTATGCTCTGTAAGTGTCTCCTTCATAGCTTCATAGCTCTTCAGCTTAGTCGCTGTCTTCTGGACATTCTCTAATCCTGCTATGTCATTTCTTTTTTTTGTAATATTGGTGACCAAAACAGCACCCATTACTCCAGATGAGGCCTCACTGGTGTGTTATTTAACTAAGACATAACCTCCTTTAACTTGTTCTCTGCACATCGGGACACTATATAACCTAAAATCCTATTCTTGATTGCTCCTGTAAACTGTATCGATGAGTATGTGATTAGTCCACTATGAATCCTTGGTCCTTCTCATCGGGTGTACTTTCAAGTTTTAGACCTCCTCCCATTGTGTAAATATTTTTACTTCCTACGTGTAATGCTTTACATTGTCCAAATCTGTATGCTGTCCAAATCTCTCTGCAATGATTCAGGGGATTCTAGACTATCTGCCCTTCCACCTAGTTTAGTATTATCTGCAAATTCAACCATCTTATTTATTACATTCTTGTCCAGATCATTTATGTATATTATTATTATGTATATTAGAAACCAGTGATGGAGCAATGCTTTTGAAACAGAGGAGTGCCAGCTGTTTAATGGGGCCATTTTAATTATTCAACCCCCAGCTCAAACAACTTGCTCGCCATCTTGCTTGCCGACATACATAAATCAAAGGGTAGGACTAGGGTTGCTAGATTAGAAAATCAGAAATATGGGACACTCTTAAAATCTCTCTTTATATTACTATATATAAAAATGTATACATGCCCCCTACACACCCAGACCAATATATTATATAAAAGTGGAGACATAAGCTGCGGTGGGTTGGCACCCTGCCCAGGATTGGTTCCTGCCTTGTGCCCTGTGTTGGCTGGGATTGGCTCCAGCAGACCCCCGTGACCCTGTGTTTGGATTCAGCGAGTTGGAAAATGGATGGATGGATAGAGACATAAGTTAAAACATAAAGCAAGGATTTGAATGGGTTATGAGAAAAACAAAAGTAAAGTCATTTGAAAATTATTTAATACAAGCTAAAAAAAATTTTGTAAAAGTGAAATCATTTGAAAATATTTATTTAATACAGACAACAGATAAATATTATTATTATTATTTGATACAGGCAGTTAGAAATAAAGTGGGCCGTGGCAAGTAGTAACGACACACTTTGCTGGCAGTCACTGTATGTTGCAATGCTGATCCAGAACTGCACAGCAGCGCGGCTGGAGAGCGAAACGGCAAGAGTGTCGCTGTCCTCAGCCAACCATAGCAACTGAACAAGCTGCAAACAGGCAGCAAACACTCGTTTCCTCGTTACATTTGGGTTATTTTTATCAAGAGAATCTGAGAAAAGAAAGTATAATTACTTATAAAGTTACAACTAAGTACCGTAAGAAGGTAGTAAAAATATATTTTTAATACAAAATTTCAAAATGAACTAAATACGGGACATTTGGGTGTCTCTGACAGGTCAGTATGGGACAGGGGACAAAATGATCAAATATGGGACATGTCCCATATATAAGGGACGTCTGGCAACCCTAGGAAGGACATGCGAATAATAAGAACTTGGTAATATTTTAGTTTAGGCATTGTAAACATGCAATTACTGCTACTTTACTCTTATGTAACAAGACCTTAACATACACTTCTTTGGGTCTTCATAATACTAACAAAATGTTTATTCCTCTCTGCAATGTGACCTACTGACAGGACTTCACCTTGGGGTAGTCAGAGTTAGCATAACTAACACATTTCTCTTGATATTACATATTTAGTGTAAGATCTGTGAGTCTTTCATATTACCATCATGTCAATATATTTACTATCACATCGATACACCGCACTGTACAGAGATGAAGAGCTTATCTACTGATGTTTTATAAGTGTTACGAAGACCGAAAGAAGCCTTTGATAAGATCTTGTTATATAAGAGTATATGAGTAATGGTTGCATTTTTGCAGAACATAAACAGCACATGCTGCTCCATCAAAAGAGCCTTGTGAGATCAGGCTGACATTGGATGAGAAAAGGGATAAAGGTTTCAACTGTGGAATAACCTTGAGGGAACAATATAATATTCTTTGCTTTGCTCCCCAAAATAAACTTTAACAACTTATTTTAATAAGTTTTGCATTTCACAGTTGTGAAATCTCATGCGACACAATTTACAGGGGCAATTTTGGGAAACGACTTTTGAAATGAAACTCTGCTAATTCACCCATCCCTTATGGCGATGATGGACAATGAAGCCCACCATTTGCATACCCTTGTGACTGAACAGAGAAGCAGTATTAACAATCACCCAATCTTAATGTGGTTCTGAAGTAAAGCATTGTATGAGGTAATTTGTTTACACAGCCATTACTCTCTATAATATGTCCCTTCTGATTAGTAAAGTAAATCACTATTAAAGATCTGAGGGTCCTGAAGACCTGCAAAAAAGAAGCTCTTGAAGAAGTGACAACACTTTAGTTTAGAAATGGCAAAAATGCATCTGTTTCTTATTTACTCTTATGTAACAAGACCTAAACAAAGGATTCTTTGGGCCTTCATAACACTTATAAAACATCTGTAAATTGTTCATTCATCTCTGCCATGTGACGTACTAACAGAACTTCACCTAGGAGTGGTGAGAGTTAGCTTAACTAAGACATGTTTCTCTTGATATTACATATTTAATTTAAGATCTCTGAGTCCTTCATATTACCATCACTGCACAGAGATGAAGAACTTATCTACTGATGTTTTATAAGTGTTATGAAGACTGAAAGAAGCCTTGATAAGATCTCGTTACATAAGAGTATATGAGTAATAGATACATTTTTGCAGAACCTAAGCTAGTGTTACCAAGCCATTTTATGACAACAGGGGTGAGTGTCTCATTTCATAACCTGAATATATTGATGCACATGTTTATTAGTGTGTTAAACATGAAGTTGAAAATTAAATTAGCATTGTCAGCACTGGCAAACTGTGATGGGTAGCTGACACTGTTGTCTTAATCACTTGCTACAAGTTCATCTCTCTTACTTTATTATAGCTTTCACCAGACTCTATTGCACTTTCTGTATTATTTGTTCATCAAATGATCCATCTTTCTCCACCTAGCCACTTTGCTCTTTTTTATGCATTTACAATTTCAGCTTTGAAAAAGTGCAGCTGTTAGTTGGTTTGAAGCAAACAAGAGTGTGAGTGGAATCAAAGTTAAAGTAAAGAGAGCTCTTTCTCATGGTTTTGTGTAGCCCATCGGGCCTGACGTTGCAGTCTTATGGCAGTGTGATGGGTTTTACACAATAAAACCATGCTCTTTTAAACCTGATATAAATTATTTAAATGAGGCTTTATATTTGGATGTACTACAATGTTGTTGAATAGAAATGTTTTTTGTCAAACTTATGTGTTTCATTAGGATGGGGCCTGGGACAAATGCCACCCTGTACCTGCTGGTTGGTTCCTCCACTGATAAATACATACATACAACATTTCATAAGTCCATGAACACATTACATATATTATATACATTGGTGCATACCTTCTCAAACTGACTTAATCCAGTTCATGGGTTCAGTGGGCTAGAACCTAAGATGGTCAAAATTGGGTGCAAGGCAGGAAACAATTCTTGCCAGAGTCTTGGTTCACTGCAGGGCCCAAACTGCCGTTTAACCTAATCAGTATGTCTTTTGGTATTTGGGAGTATGTATATTACATGGGTCCTCTTGTGGTAGACCACCTGGACTAACTGCTGTTTGCCTATTGGACAAAGATTGGAGTGGAGAATGCAATTGTTTATCTGCTCCATAAGGCTTATTCTCACCTGGACAAACCTGGCAGAACTGTGTGGATTATGTCCTTTTTTATTTCTCCATTGCCTTCAATACCATCCAGGCAGTAGTGGTAAGCGTTAACTCAGAGATATGCAGGTGGATGAGCTTATGGTGTCCTGATAATGGACTATCTGTTGGGCCGACCAAAGTTTGTGGGACTCAAGGACTGTGAGCAACACTGGAGCATCACAAGGAACAGTCCTGTCTCCTTTTCTCTTGATTCTGTACGCCTCAGACTACAGACATATCACCAGATCATGTCACATAGAGAAATTCTCAGACAATTCTGCACTTATGGGGTGTATTAATAAACGGGATAAGAGAAATAATAAGAGTCAGGTGGAGAACTTTGTTTTTTGGTGCAAAAAGAATTGTCTGCTTCTTAACATCAGCTAAACCAAGGAGCTGCTTATTGACTTTCACAACGCCAAACAGCCACTATGTCCTCTCACTTTTGAAGGAGTGGATGAGTGGTCATCCACTCCTACAAGTACCTTTGGGTGCACATTAATAACAGGTTGGATTGGTCTCGGAACACAGAGGAATTTTACAAGAAAGGGCCAATCAGGCTCTTCTGACTTAGGTGACTGCATTCCTTTAATGTGAGAAGTGACATCCTTTACATCTTCTACAATTCTGTGATGGCCAGTGTGATTTTCTACACTGTGGTGTGCTGGGCTGGTAACATCACTTCAAGAGAGGCCCAACAAATCAACAGGCTAATTAAAGGGGTAGGCTCAGTTATGGGACACATTCTGGACTCCCTGGAGGTTGTAGCGATGGAGAGGATTAAAACAAAACTGAGTGCCATTATGACCAATGATGCATGTCCTCTCTCTGACAAACTAACACTGTGGACTTCCAGCTAACGAATTATTCAGCAGAAGTGTGTCAAGAAACAACACTGGGGCTCCTTTATACCAACATCAAAACATCTACAGCCAAATCAAAACTTTTCTTTCTTTTTATTTTTCTTGCTTTATAGTCATTCCAGTGTATCTTCAGACCAAAGTGTGTTTATTTAATTAATTAATTTAAAGAGTTTCTGTAAAAATCCCCTGGGGACAAATAAAGTTCTATCTGTCTAACTCCACATAGACTAAAACCAGGAGCAGTGCAAAACCCCAAGACACTAGATTTATGATATGAAAATGGTAATTTCTCAAGTGTTCGCCATTCCAAAAGGAAACATTGTGTAAAATGAATATTTACCAAAAAATGTTAGAAGTACAATGTCAGAGCATGCTGGAGGGGACTTCTCTATTTTTAAATTGTCTACCTGCCCCATTAAGTTAAAGCTACATTATTAGTACTACCTGGCAACTAAAGGTAGCATGTGAAAGGAAGATCTTAGGGCAGAAGATGGATGTCATCCCATCCATGCTATCCATGGTACAAAATAGAAAAGATGCAGCTTTTAAGTGAATAAGAACATAAGAACTTTGTCAAATAAGAGGACACCATTTGGTTCATTAAGCTCATTTGTTTAGCTAATAACTGAGCTGTCCCAGTAGCTCATCCAGATTCTTTTTAAAGGTTGTCAAGGTTTCTGCTTCATCTACATTTCTCAGTAGTTCGCTCCAGAGTCCTACAATTGTTTGTGTAAGTAAGTGGTTCCTGACTTCAGTCCTAAATGCTCTTCCCCCTTATTCTCCTGTGGTGTCGCCAAGTTGTGTGATTTATCATTAACATGAAAGTATTCTGCTGGATCTACTTTATCAATGCTTTGGAGAATTTTGAAGAACTTTATTCAGTCCCCACACAGTCTCCTCTGCCCGAGCCTACAGAGGTTTAACTCTCTTGAGACTGTCATGTAGGACATGTCCTTAAGTTCTGGGAAACATCTGGTTGCTCTCTTCTACAGCTTCAAGAGGTGCTATGTCTTTCTTGTACTGTAGTGACCAGAACTGCACACAATACTCCAGATGCAGTCTCACTAGTGCATTATATAATCTGAGCATAACATCCCTTGATTCATATTCAACATTTTTATAATATAATCCGACATTTTATTTTCCTTTGTAATCACTACTGCACATTGTTTAGATGATGAAAATGACTTGGTAACATAAACTCATAAATCCTTTCCAGAGATTGCTTTCTTTAGCACAATGTCTTCTGTCTAATATTTATTATTGTTGTTCTTTTTGCTCATGTTTAGCACTTTGCACTTTTCTATGGTAAACTGCATTTTCATCCAGTTCTGAAGCTTGTCCAAGTCCTTTTGAATTGTTATTTCTGCCTCCTCAGTGTCTGCTGTTCCCCCAATTTCAGCATCATTTGCAAATTTCACACGCTTACTAACTACACTGGAATTAATGTCATCAAAATAAATCAGAAAATGTAACAGGCTAAGGATAGACACCTGATGGCATCCATTGATTACCCCAGTCTCCTCATACCTAACTCTTTGTCTAATGCTGGTTAACCAACGCAGATCCAGTTTTGTAGGTTACCTTTGACGGCTACAGCTTCTATTTTTCAGAATTTAATCTTCAGTGTGGGACTGTCTATAAAGCTTTTTGAAAGTCAAAGTAAATTATGTTATATGCTTTGTTTTTGTCCACTGTTGCAATTGTCTGTTCAAAAAAATCTAAAAGATTGGTTCAGCAAGATCTTATTTTCATGTAGATGCTTTTTAAATATGATATCTTATTATAGTTTTTATAGTTTTGCATGATACAGAAGCAAGGCTTTACAGACTTTGTTCTATACTTAACAGAGACCATTTTGTCTTTCTTCTTTGAAACTGGAGTTACATTTGCAGCTTTCCAGTCGTGAGGTCCTTCTCCTTTCTCGTGAGACTGCTCAAATACGCTAATAAGGGTTTATAGTCGATGTATCTCATTTCTTTCAATTAAAATGGTAAAATTCCATCAGGTCCATAGGTTATATTAATTTTCAATGTATTGACGCCTTGAAGCACATCCAACTCTGCTGTTTGAAAATCTATGTACTTCAAGCATATTTGAATAAAGCAAAATAAACAAGACTGTATTGTAAAGCTCATAAGAGAAAGCTAGCATTATTTCTGATTGTGTGTTAGACAGACAAGTACCTTTTTGGACAGCAATCACATGATAACTCATAGGATGACAATGTGCTTTGCAAAAAAGAGAGAGAATTGTGATGCATGCAAATAAATTAAAGAATACCAGGAGATATGTAAATGTAAAAGAAATACTGTAAATAAATTAGTCAATTGTATAAGATTTTAGCTCAGATAAAATAACCAATGTGTATATGCTTGTAAGAAGATATGAAATAGGCACTTGGTACCTTGTAGTCAGTATATTAGCTAAAAGTAGCTTCACTGACAATTAATAAGACAACTGGAAATTATCAATTGTCTGATTTCAGCTGATGCAACTATTGCTAAATCTTACACGATTGACCACCAAGGCACTGTATAAATAATATAATTTGGAAGGATTTCAAAAACATCAAAAGAGAAGAAAAGATAGACACATCAGAAACATTAAGAGGGACACTTCTTTGACATCTTTGTCAGGCTAACCACCTGCAAAGTGTTCAAATGACCTAAGAGGAAAATGACAGTGCGATGTCATGCACTTTAAACATACAACTTACTTAACTGGATTAAGAAGATAAAACACTGCGACAGCTAAAAAGCCCAATGAACTAACTGCCATTAAGATTGCTGTATGGACGTTGACTTGAATCATTCCGGTCATATGTTTTCTTCTATTTTTACTTCTAGTGTTTGATAGGAATGGTTTCTCTAGAAATAAACATAGGTTTAGACTGAAATAAAGTTTGTTGTTATCTCACTGAGACTGTTTTGGTGTTTGCTGACAGCAGCAATCATCAGCTGGTTGGAGGTTCTTTAGGATGAGATACTTATCCAGGTTCTGTAGAATCCTAATCTTGGTCATAAATGTAAAAAGGTTCAATAATATAACAAGTTATGCACTTTCAGTTTAAATTCCTTTAACCCTCATCCTACCGCCATATGTTACATACACAAACTGCTAACTGGGGTCTCTAGTGACCCAGAAATTAGAAATAGTGACTGAATAAATAGTTATATTTCTTAAAGCTGCATAGGGGCTTTTGGGGACTTTTGACATTTGTATTTTTAAAAAGTAATAACCAAAGCAGAACTAGAAAACAATGATGTGACATTATTAAGAACAAACTGCTTGGCAAAGTCATAAAAAGTTGGAATGATTAAAAAAGCCCCTGTGAGATATGACAAAACATATACCTCTAGTGTCCCCAAAGACCCCTGTTGGTAGGATGACTGTTAAGAGGTAGTAAAACGGGAGCAGATGATAATCTATTTTCCCACCAGGAGCAGGCTCCTGCTGTTTGTTAAGGTATGTAGTGCAATCATTTCAGAGCAGGCACTCTCTGGTATGGGCAGTTCAGCCCTTGCCGTGGTTAAAACTGAGTGCAAGATTGTTCTCCACCATAGTTATGGTATTCTGGTTTAGCCGTTGCAGTTGTGGAAAAATGGATTGGTCTCAGCAGCGTGCAGCCTACCACTAGATAGATAGATAGATAGATAGATAGATAGATAGATAGATAGATAGATAGATAGATAGATAGATAGATACTTTATTAATCCCAAGGGGAAGATTATACACTATTAAGATATTTAAAGGTTTGGTGTCAAATACTTTCAGGAGTGAAAAACTCTAAACATGATTGGTCTCAACAGTGTGCTGCCTGTCCCATTAAGGATTTGTGAGGTAGGTATTGTTAGGTGTGCGTTCAAAACAAGATTAGTGAGCTCATGACAATTATTTAGGCAGAATAACTTGCCCACCAAGAAAGGTTTCATGGACACTTTCATGATAAAACAACAACAACAACATTTATTTATATAGCACATTTTCATACAAAAAGTAGCTCAAAGTGCTTTACATAACGAAGAATAGAAAAATAAAAGACACAGTAAGAAAATAAAATAAGTCAACATTAATTAACATAGAATAAGAGTAAGGTCTGATGGCCAGGGTGGACAGAAAAAACAAAAAAAACTCCAGACGGCTGGAGAAAAAAATAAAATCTGTAGGGATTCCAGACCATTAGATTGCCCAGTCCCCTCTGGGCAATAGGCTTCATCAGCAATTCATCCTTAAAGAAACCAAATTCAGATTCAATCATCAACCTCAAGGGTACATCAGTCATCTAGCCTCAGATTGCTCCCCTAATGACGTTTCTTGTTTTCTCTTTCAAAAAAAAAATTGTGGCGGAAATAAGTAACGCATACAAAACAAATAAGCCCCACCTTTTTTTAACACCTCTGAGGTGAGAAAAAAAAACTTGACAACATTTCCTGAAAATGACAGGATTTGAAAACAAATTATACCAATCTGTCCCTTCTCTTCAGTGAAGGGCATCTATGTGGTTTTGGAGATGCTCACAGAATGGGTTTTCATAGTTTATGCAAATACCTTTAATCACACAAATGTGTTCCTCTAGTGTTACTGGCTTTTTTGAATATACTGGCAAGCAAATAAGCACCAGGGAAAGAAAATATATTTTATCATTATGAGACAAAAATAAAATTCTGCCGAAATTAAAAGCAAGACAAAAATACACTACTTTTCTCTTAGAATCCTTAAAGAAAATAAGACTGCGATTTGAACAGAATCCTTTAGTGTTCTCATCACTACACGGTTATGTTGAATTTGGGTAAAAATTATTTCTACTGCTGGCCATCAAGTTGAAAAGCATAAAAGTTATGAGGACATTCTGTACAGTATGCTGGTCTTATTGTATGTCATGTGGTAACGCCATCTATGAAAATAGAAGTGCTGGTACATGATATTTTTTGGCTATGGTGAAAATGCAGCTCTGTGGTAGCAGTGATCTGGGCATGTAACAACCAACTACGTTTTGCATTTTTGCACCAAACTTTGAATGCTTTACACCATGTGTGGTAATATACAGATTTATACATTTCCCCACCACTTCATGTGAGGTAATGTTAAAGCAAGCTGAATTCATGAAAATTGCTTGTTTTCCTGGAGTTGTTGGTGTGATTGATGGCACACGCATACAGATCAGGGCACCAAGTGTGGATGAGCACACATTTGAATCCCAAATGATATTACAGTATCAGCACACATGTGTCTAAGATACATTATAGTAGCCAATGTATTACTATGAAAGAAAGTGGGGCTGGATGGGTGATTGACAGGGAAATATCACATAGGCATGGTGAGCTCTGCACAGACACCTTGAATATTTGTGTTAACAGTTCAAAAGCCCGGAAAGGATCAAGAAGGCAGATGGACACTCTCAGGGCACTCGCTAAATACAGCCTCACAATAGCTAAGGGGGGATCACGGAGAGAGACATGGCACAAGACTTTGGAAGATGCTTCAGAATACTGGAATAGTGAATGCAACTTCCGAAACAGTGCAGGAATTGCTATGGTTAGTTTCAGTAACTGTTACTTTATGAGGTGTTTTTAGTGACTGTACCAGTGGGAAGGTGATTCTTCTGGAAGTTCAGCTGTATCAGATAAATGTGCCCATTATTAAGCTTTACTTTCATTCTGTGTTTGTCTTTGTCTTTCCGTTTCAGTGCTTGCTGCAGTATTTTTTTTGATGATTTTTAATTTATTATTATTATTATTATTATTATTATTATTATTATTATTATTATTATTATTATCTTAGCGGTGAAGCCTTAGTGTTAGTACCAGAAAACTACAAATACAAATCATCATGGGGGCCATTTTCCAATGTGCTGTAAAATTGTGACATCATTCATTCTGAAACGATAGCTTCTACTCCTCGCTGGGAGTGGGTGTAGGACACTTCATAAATACTCTCTTATTATGGGGTTGGACAAACTCATATCTCAGTCAAGCTTTTAGTAAAGCTCCTAGAAGTAATTCTGAGACACTTTATAAAATACAGACAGAGATCTAAGAAATAAGGTGAAAGATGACTCTTCAGACCATATTACATGTTTCCATTGCTCAAGGGTCCAATTCTGCTTTCCCTGAAGCAAGATATACATCTTCATGCATTAGCCAAGCAAATAGGCAATTTCTGAATGGCTTCCTGTTTATAAAAACCAGTGAGATGTTTCTTTTTTTAGTCTTTTTGTACATGTCTGGCATATGCTGGCATTATTTTATGAGACACTTTCTTTTAAAATATGAAATAATTTAGCAGCTTTTGTGACAAATTCACCAGTAATGTGGATTTTTGTAATTCTGCTAATTGCTTCATGTTGCACCGAAAATCACATCTCAGTGTGCTAATTGCCAGGCTTCTTTTAAAGCTGGCACTTGCTGCAATCAACCTACGCAATCTGAGGCTGCATTTATAATTGTGATTTTGTTTCTGGAAGGTTAAATTCCTTTTTCATGTGCTGATTCAGTTATTTTGTCCATAAAGGGATCAGATAAAAAGAGGTAAAACTTCATGGTACAATACATTGTGAAAGAATGAGACTCAACACACTGAAAAGGTTTGGGACAGCCACCCGTATATTGTCCCTGGCTACAAAAGGTTTAAAGAAAACAAGAAGATGCTCCTTGGTTGAGTTCCCAGATTGAACTGAACTGTTTTGGAAAGATGGAGGTTTTGTATGCTTTTGTAAACCAGAAGTGATGTCATTTGACTGGAACAGGAAGTAATGTCAGTGTGGGCACCAGAACAGGAAGTGAAATTAAATCAGGCAGGTTTTCTCATATTTGGTCTGCAGAAGTAACAGAAATAGGTTTAGAGCACCCCGCCACCCCATGGCCTGGCGGGTAATCACCTCCACTTGGTCCACTTAGCACGCTCCTAGTCACATGTGTGTGACATGGCCACCCCCTCAGCCCAGATCCATCGGGTCAGGTGTACCTGTCTGTGAGGTCATGGCACCAGGAAGGGGAATCAGCATTGGCCAGCAGTAGACCTCGATGATAAATGACCAAAAACTTGTAAGGCTGTAGGTCTAAAAACCACCTCGTGACTCGTGGATTTGAACCCCTATGTAACGCCACCCACTGTAAAGGTGCATAGTCAGCCACCAGAGTGAACTCATGTCCCAAGAGGTAGTACCTCAGCTGAGTAATCACCCATATAATCTCCAAAGCCTCCCACTCCACTGCCACATACCTGGTCTCTCGGTCCAACAGTTTCCGACTTGGGTACTTAATGGTGTGTTCCACTCCATCGACACTTTGGCTCACAAGACCTGTGTCCAAAGCATTTATCTGGAGAATGAAAAGCAAAGAAAAATCGTGTGCTTTCAAAATAGGAGCTGATGTAAGGGCCTGCTTAAGGTCACTAAATGCAGCGTCTGTAGTATCATCCCAAACCATGTAGTTAGGTTTCCCCTTATTTGTCAGGCTTGTCAATGGTGTTGCTGTCTCAGAAAACTGGGGTACTAACTGGCGATAGTAACCCGCTAAGCCAAGCAATGCCTGTACCTGCAGCTTGGTTATCAGACGGGGCCAATTCACTATGGCATCTATTTTGGAGTATTGTGGTTTGATCATATCCCGGCCTACTAGATAACCTAAATATTTGGCTCCAACCAATCCAAAATAGCATTTCTTCAGATTAACATGATAAACGGCATTCACTAGTGTCCGTAATACAGCCTTAACCTGCTGTAAGTGTTCCTTCCAGGTGCTGGAATAGATGACAACATCATCCAAGTAGGCAGCACTATAAGAATTATGGGGTCATAGCACTTTATTGAAAGGTAGCAGGAGCCCCATATAATCCAAATGGAAGTACACGATACTGCCAATGTTCGCTAGGGGTGCTAAACGCAGTCTTTCCCTTTGTGGGCTCTATTAAGGGAACCTGCCAGTACCCCTTCATCATATCAAGAGTAGTCAAAAATTTAGCATGTCCTAGCTGCTCGAGGAGGTCATCCACTCGCAGCATAGGATAGACATTGCATTGGGAGACTTGGTTAAGCCGACGGAAGTCATTGCAAAACCTTCAATTTCCGTCTGACTTTTTGACCAACACGATGGGACTGGACCAGGGACTATAAATCTCCTCTATCACACCTAGATCCAGCATTCATTTCAACTCCATTTCTGCCTTTTTTGCTTCAGGAATCCGATATGGGCATTCTCTGCCAAATAACCCCTGGTCATATCACTATGTCATTTGCAACCAGGGAGGGTTGTCCAGGCTTTTCATTCACTACCTCTGGGGCAGACAGGATAACTGCTTTGAGCTCCTGATCAGGATCTCTTTCCTTCCACGGTTTCAGCAAATTGACATGATAAATCTGCTCACTAGGTAGCTAATTAAGTTGGATAACTAAATAATCGACTAGACTAGATGTTTTTGTAGGGATAGTGAGTGTTATGCCACGGTTTTTGTCTGACCAATCTCTACCCAGTATCACGGGAAATGGAGGATTGTCGTGTACCACCACCATCATTTTCCTCACAAAGCCATTATTGGCAGATGTAACAGCCGGTTGACTCGTACAATCGGACGTCCCCGTAAATACAGGTTACACGGGTCTTTATTTTTAACCATTGTCATGGCAACACTAAATGGTGAGCAACAATGGAAATGTTACTGCCAGAGTCAAATAAAGACTCTACTTTATGGCCATTGACTAGCGCTTCTCCCGAATGCAGAAAGGCCAAAGGATTAGCAAGAGCACTCTGCCACCCCCACCCCCCTGTGTCTCTCCGCAAACGCTTCTGTCACCTCGCAAAGCCCTCTGCCGTGCATCTGAATTCCCTAAAGCATGCTCCGCAATGTAATAGTAGGACTCTAAATCAGAGACATAACTCCATCTGGGTTCACAGGGATTCCATTCTGGTTCTCCCAAGTAGGTTTCCTCCTGTAAAGTGTTAAGGATCCCCACCAGGGAGTCCATGGTATTGTATGAATGTCCCCAGATCAGCTGGGCGAGCTTAGTGGGAAGGCTATTTATTATTATGGCACAGGCCACTTTTTCCACAATTATTAGGGTGTTTTTATTGTATGGCTGTAGCCAGCACCCAACTTTCTGCCACAGAATCATGGCCTGTTTTCGAAGAGACTCCTCTGGACTATATTCCCATTTAATTATATCCCTTGCCTGCTGACCTGAGGCGCCCCCACCTTTCTCAAAGGATTTTTCCTTTGTGGAGATCTTTGGGTCGGTCCCCATCCTCAAGAGCCCATAATAAGTCTCCACTGCGTTCCTTTCTGAACTTGACCCTCGTTTGTAGGTCCTCTGCCTACAATCCCACGTTCACTTTAGGGAGAACTGTGTCGGAACATGCTCCAAGTCCTCCAACACACACCATCATACCCCAGCTCAGTAACACAAGAACGGTACTCTCCTACCTGATAGGTCCTCAGTTGTTTGGGACGATGGTGTGTTGAGACTTTGTTTTGGTTTGACTTCCAGTTCCACAAGGAGACCATCCTTCTGACTACGCCACTGTGAAAGAATGAGTCTCAACACAATGAAAAGGTTTGGGGCAGGCGCCTGTATATTGTCCCTGGCTGCAAAAGGTTTAAAGAAAACAAGAAGATGCTCTTTGGTTGAGTTCCCGGGTTGAACTGAACTGGTTTGGAAAGATGGAGGTTTTACAGTATATGCTGTAAGCCAGAAGTCATTTGACCGGAACAGGAAGTGATGTCAGTCTGGTTGCCGGAACAGGACGTGACGTTAAATCAGGCAGGTTTTCTGGTATTTGGTCTGCAGAGATAACAGAAATAGGTTTAAAGCACCCCGCCACCCCCTGGCCTGGCAGGTAATCACCTCCACTTGGTCCACTCAGTTCGCTCCTAGTCGCACGTGTGTGTTACAACACATAAGTACAAATTAATGATCAGAATATTCTGGGCAAAATTGCAGGTCAAGAACAGGCACCAAGTGTATGAAATGTGTGGTTCTGGAAGTATGCAGGATCATATACACGATGTAAAATGACACAGTGAACACAGATAAAGAGTTGGGGTACAACCTTGTTAGCCCCATGTAATTTGACAGGCTTTTTGTGCAAATAAATGCACAACTAGTTGTACAGCTTTTTTACCGACACAAGTCTAAACAGAATCAAAGTACAGGTAAAATTCCATTACAAAGAATATCTTTACAACAAAATGTTCATTACAACAAAGTATTTTTATGGTCCCAACAGCTTCCTCATATGACACAAGTCTATAGAAATCCCATTACTACGAAGTACTTTCAGTAGATATTTTCATTACAATGAAGTGCACAAAAGACCTTGAAATGCCTGAATGAATCATTTGCAGAGCAGTTAGTTCTGTGGCCGTAGTTCAGTTGTGCACAATAATCCCCAAACAGAAACACTGTAATTATTTTTTCTTTCTTCGAACTTTCCTCGTACTGTTTTTTTTTTTTGCCTTTTTTGTTTTCTGTGGTTTTCAGTAATACCTTTTGCTTATTGCTCGTCAACATTTGAAAAACATCCATTGGAATTTCACTCATTGTCACCATCCTATAGAAACGGCAAATACGAAAAACCGATAACAGTTCATATTATAAAAAAAAAACAGATTTTTTGCAACTCTCGATTGTGTCAAAAAGAAAAAAGACTTTGCCAGTGAATTTGGAATTTCTCCATCGACACTGTCAACTTTCTTGAAAGAATCTCGAGTTGCAAACGTGTGTGAACTGCTGCATTTGAAGACATCGAAAAAAACATTTTTTATGTGGTTCAGTGATGCTCGTCCAAGAAACATTCCTATTAATGCAGCACTCATTCAAGAAAATGTGAGATTTCTAAACTCTCTTGGGACCTCCCACAACTAGACAGCAAGCCGATGAGCATCCTAAAGTGTGATCTCCGCGTCTGTACAGGGCAATAGCAGGCTCACAGATATGCTGCGTCTCTCTGCCAAAGTAAACAGAAAAGATCTTGATGGGTGATGCAAGGTTAGGAGCATGGAAATTGCAAATGCAGGTAACAGGATTACTTGATCACTGACCTGCATGACTCTGCCTGACTGCTGTGTTTGTGTGTAGCAGAGTGGCAAATCACACTACAATAAATAACTGTGCAAAGCACAGGGCAAAGGCACATGAGAGACTGAAACAGGAATTGAAACACGAGATGCTGGAATTGAAACAGGAATGGCAACAAGCAAACAAAACGAAGCGGCAGGAGTTGCAGCAAGCAAACGAAACACAACGGCTGATGCTGCAACAGGCAATGGAAAGGCTGCGAAAAGAAATGCAAGTGGAGATGCGACAGGTGCTGGGTAAAATTGAAACGCTCACTGATCAATTGGAGGATCTCAAGGAGACATTCATGACTAGGATTGAATTAGCCGAAAATTTAGCTACCAGTGCTGAAGAAAAAGCAGAAAGTGTCAGCTCCGAATGCAAAAAACTCGGAGACAGACTGGCTGCTTTGGAAGATGGAAGTAGAAGGTATAACGTCAGAATTAAAGGTCTGCCTGAAAATCGAGAAAGTTCAAACCCTGTAAAATTCGCAGCTGAACTTTTTTCTAACATAATCGGGGACGACTTTAAAGCAGAATCTGAGATAGCAGCGGCTTACCGCGTACGCGGATCAAACACCGTTAGACCCAGATGCAGATCTTTTATAGTTCGTTTTGAATGATCTCAGAAACAAGGAAGATACTGTATTATATATGAAAATAACCACATTCGTATCTTCCCAGACTTCTCTCCAGCAACAGCTACTAAACACGCAGCCTTCTACAACATTAAACAGTGGTTACGGCAAGCCAGCGTCAAATACAGCCTCTTGTATCCGGCAAAACTTTAGGTGGAATGGCAGGGTCAATTCTATGTCTTCGCTAGCAAGGAAGAAGCAGAAAAGGAACTAAGAAAGCTGATCCCGGGACTATTCTGATACATAATAGTGAGTCATGGCGGTTAATGATAAAGCAAGGATTAATAATCTACTGTCTGATCTATTAGTTTTAAAATACGGGTTTTGGGGACTTTAATTGTGTTCTAAATCCACTTTTAGATAGGACTTCCTCCACGGGGGAACGGCATCTAACACCGCAAAGATAATTACAAAGTTTATAACTGATCACAACTTATCAGACCCCTGGAGGTTTTTAAACCCAAATTCAAGAACATATTCTTTCTACTCACCAGTACATCATTGCTACTCAAGGATTGATTACTTCTTTATAGACAATAACTTCTTGCCTATGATTAAATCTTGCAAATATGATGCTATTGTTATTTCTGACCATGCACCTATGATCTTGGAGCTAAAATTACTAAGCCCCATACACTCACCCCGCAGATGGCGCCTCAACCCGCTTCTATTAGCTGATGAGAATTGTACTGAATTTATATCCAAACAAATCAAATTCTTTCTAGAGACAAATACATCCCCGAGATCTCTGCAGGAATACTCTGGGAAACTCTTAAGGCCTTCTTAAGAGGACAGATTATCTCATATCTTTCCCACAGAAATAAATCTGAAGCCAAGAAAGTAGCAGAGATAAAAAGTGAAATTACTAAAATAGATGAAGAACATGCCAGACTACCAAGCGAGACTCTACATAGGAGGAGGCAGGCTCTACATTCGGAATTAAACCTCTTGACAACTAAAGAAACTGAACAACTAATCTACAAATCCAGACATCATTATTATGAACATGGAGAGAAAGCTAATAAGCTTTTAGCTCAACAAATTCACAAGCAAGAAGTGCGCAACGCAATTTCGGTAATCACCAAGATTAAAAAACACCAACACAAAAATATAATGCACACTTTCAGAGACTACTATAAATCCCTATATACTACTGAGTTTAAAGAAGACAATACACAATCTAATGCATTTCTGGATACATTACAGATACCACAAATATACGCTTTTAGTGTGGAGGAACTTGATAAACCTCTGGCGTTATCAGAATTACTAGATGCTATAAAGTCACTCCAAGGCGGGAAAGCAGCAGGCCCAGATGGCTACCCTGCAGAAGTTTACAAGAAATTCTCTGCTCAGTTAGCCCTATTAGCAACATTTACAGAAGCCAGAGATAACCAATCTCTTCCTCAAACCTTTCGCCAAGCACTAATCACTGTTTTTCCAAAACAAAATAAGGACTTATTACAATGTGCATCATACAGACCAATTTCACTTCTGAATAACGATGTTAAAATACTCTCTAAAATCATAGCCAGAAGGATGGAGAAAGTGCTCCCCTCGGTAATATCACAAGACCAAACTGGATTTATTAGGGGCCGACACTTATCTTCAAATCTTCGACGCCTGTTTAATGTAATATACTCACCAACTAAATCAAACACCCCAGAAATATTATTATCATAGGATGCAGAAAAAGCATTCAACATGATTGAATGGAAATACCTTTTTATTACATTGGAGAAGTTTGGGTTTGGCCTGAACATTTGTGCATGGATTAAATTACTGTATACTAACTCAGAAGCTTCAGTTTGCATCAACAACATTTGCTCAGACTACTTTAAACTAGAACGTGGCACTAGACAAGGATGCCCTTGTCACGCTGCTGTTTGCATTTGCCATTGAACCACTGGCAATACATTGTCAAAATACTGATCAGATAAAGGGGATTAGCAGAGAAGGACTGGAACAGAAAATCTCATTATACACAGATGATATGGTATTGTATATACCGGACCCAGAAAATTCTGTGCCTGCAGTCTTAACAGCACTCACAGAATTTCAAAAGTGAATTCTCAAGCGTATAACATTAGATTAGATACCCTACCTTTTGTCATTGCAGAACAGTTTAAATACCTAGGGGTAAACATCACAAGTAAACATAAAGCTCTACATCAACAAAATTTCACCGTCTGCATGGAAAAAATTAAACAAGACTTGCATAGATGGTCAACCCTTCATCTCACACTAGCTGGAAGAATTAACACTGTTAAGATGAATATTCTTCCTAAGCTCCTTTTTTATTTCAAAACATTCCAATATACATTAATAAATAATTTTTTAGGCAATTAGATTCAACAATAACCTCATTTATTTGGAATTCAAAACATCCACTCATCAAAAGAGCGACCCTACAAAGACAAAAGGCAGAAGGTGGTATGGCTCTACCTAACTTCCAGTTTTATTACTGGGCAGCAAATATACAGGCGATAAGAACCTGGACACAAATAGAAGAACATACACAGGCTTGGTCCGCAATAAAAGTAAAATCCTGCAGTATTTCTTTGTATTCTTTGCTCTGTGCTCCAATAAACACATGCTATCGGCAATATACAAATAACCCAATTGTGCTCCACTCACTTAGAATCTGGAACCAATGTAGAAAGCATTTTAAGACGGAGAAGCTTCTATCTGTGGCACCTCTGCAAGAGAACCACCTCTTTCAACCTTCACAAACATATGCAGTTTTTAATATCTGGAAAAAATTTGGAATTAACTTGCTTAGAGATCTTTATATAGACAACGTCTTTGCATCCTATGAACAATTACATTCCAAATTTAACATTCCAGCTACACATTTCTTTCACTATCTTCAAATCAGGAACTTTGTTAAACAGAACCTTCCAGATTTTCCTCATCTTGCACCCTCATCCATGCTGGAAAAAATATTGCTCAATCTCAAGGACTTAGACTCCATCTCTACAATATATAAAATCATTTTACAATCCCTCCCTTTCAAAGATCCAAGAGGACACTGGGAAAAAGATCTCTCAATTAATATATCAGAAAAAGTATCAGTGGAAAGTAGCAATGCAGAGAATTCACTCGAGCTCCATATGTGCAAAGCATACAATTATACAACTCAAAATTATATATCGAGCACATCTGTCTCGACAAAAACTCTCCAAAATGTTTCCAGGGCATGATCCAACCTGCGAATGTTGCAAACAAGTCCCAGCCTCACTGGGTCACATGTTTTGGTCCTGCACCAAATTAACATCATTCTGGACCAAAAGTTTTAATTACCTTTCAGACAGCCTTGGACTCACAATCCCTCCTAACCCATTAACAGCAGTGTTTGGGGTTCTTCCAGAGGGGCTTAAAGTGGAGAAAGACAAACAAATTGATTGCATTCACTACACTGTTGGCACGCAGACTTATTCTGATAAACTGGAAGAACCCAAACTCTCCTCTTTTAAGTCAGTGGGAAACCGATGTGTTATATTATTTGAAATTGGAAAGAATCAAATACTCAGTTAGAGGATCCGTACAGACTTTTTTCAAAACATGGCAGGATCTAATCAGTAATATTTTAAAATAAGTTTATAAAGCACAGAGAATTTATTAATTTAGGTATGTTTACAAGTCTTAAATTTTACGCTGTTTGGCTTGCTCTCTCTCTCAGGGGTGGGGATTGATCTGTTCTTAACTCAATTTTTCTTTTTGTAAAAACTTCATTGCTTTGTGTGGATTGCAATAAAATTAATTCTAAATAAATAAATAACTGTGCCGTTCCTGTTTCAAGCTGAATAAAGCTGGTTTTGCTAAAGTACTTAGACTAAGCCTCATGTTTTGGGGTGCAAGACAGGGGCTTATAACGTGACCCCGTTCTTTCATGATTTGCTTCTGTGGCGCTTCACTGCAGCGCTGTGAGCCTCCTATTGCACTGCCCCAGCAATGGACAAACAATCTTCCACAGACACTGTAATCGCGCTTCAGGACGCACTTCAGCATGTCATTCCCATTGGGTGGGGGGTGGCGGTGGTCTCAAAAGAGTTCAGAAACCTCAGAATATGAAGAAGAAATAATGATTCAGCTCCTGATTGATAACTGTGCTGCCCACAACATGCTTCCACATTTAGATAAAGTTCGCGTTGAATTCCTACCACGTGATTGCATGGCAGCGCTTCAGCCATTGGATTTGGGCATCAGTCGCACCCTGAAAGTGTATTATTACAAGGAAAAGATAAGAAAAATTCTCGTAAGCATAACTTGTAGGTCTGCGGTGGATTGGCGCCCTGCCCGGGGTTTGTTTCCTGCCTTGCGCTCTGCGTTGGCTGGGATTGGCTCCAGCAGACCCCCGTGGCCCTGTAGTTAGGATATATTGGGTTGGATAATGGATAGATAACTTGTAGGCAGGAGGAGATTAAAATTAACACGAAAGGAGCTATAGAAATGATCGCAAACGCCTGGATACAAGTTAAAGAAAGCAATATAGTAACAAATACAGAATCTCATTACAACAAAATTTTCATTACAACAAAATATTTTTTAGGTCCCTGGGAGTTCATTGTAATGGAATTTTACCTGTAGGTCATTCTTTTCCTGGACTACGAAAGAAGACAGCAGGAAGGGATGGATCCAGGGGACCAGGCACCGGAGATGACATCAGTGACGGAAGGGTCGTGTGATAAGAATAAGTCAGAGACATCATAAAGATTTGGGGCAGCCACCCGTGTAATTGAATTGGCTGCAAAAAGTAGTTTTAAATAGTACAATGTGCTTAGTTCAGAGTCCAGAACAAAACTGCCTGTACTGAGGCAAGATGGCAGTTTTAAAGGGCTGGAAGGGAAATGACATCATCTATGCCGGAACTGGGAGTGGTGTCCTTGTGCCCGGAAGTGACGTCATCCTTGGGGGCGGCAACAGGTGGGATTTCTCGGAAAAGGTCTCCAAGGGACGGAGAGAGATAGTCAGTACACTCCGCCACCCCCTGCCCTGGCGTAGAATTACTAGTGTTTAGGCCCTTCAGCTGATTCCCATGCGCACATGTGTGACAGTCGTCAGTCACCCCATAGACACAGAATTACTAGACGCCACATGACCAGCTGCATCGTACGTCAACGTTGCCACCATATGGTGAGTGGCACTGCTGTGGAGTGAAGTAATGGATAAAGATGCCTCACGCATGTGCTGCTTGGGATTGAACAAACAACTGTACGCTCTAAACCAGATCCCGGGGGACTACATTTCATAGGTAAGGCTGAACAATTGTTTTGGTTATATGTTGCCATTAGAAAATCCCGTTTTATAATCTTAACTTTAGCTAGCAAATCTATGCATTTATATGCTCAAGTGAGCTTCCAAACAATGTTTTAGCTAAACGTATTTAGTCACTATGTAGATTGCTGTTAGCTGCTAACATTTCTCAAACTTTGAAGGTTTCCCCAAGAAATCCACCACAGGAAGCAGTGGGAGGTCGCCCTTAGACAGGATTTTGAGAAAGCTGTCCTGTGATGTGTGCCGTGCTAGTTTGGTAAGAGATGCTGTACCAGCATCATATGATCAAAGCTACTACTTGCTCACATTAAAAAACAAAGGAGGTCTGATGATTCCTTCTGAGGGTACAGTCAAGGTGGTCAAAGTAGCTGAGCGTGTTATCCAACAGTCGACATTAGGGCAAGTTGTCAGTGTATCTTTGATCAATCAGTTTGTTCGGGCTGAGATTGGTTCAAATGATGTGTTTTTTCTCAAGGAGCACATTGAGGAAACACAGTTTGAAATTGACAACCATCATTTTATGCTCATGTCTTTAGTTGTGTCTGTCTTCCACAAACTGAGGCTGCACCATATTGCCAGACTGAATACTCTCAAATTACTATTTTGACTTCCAGACATTGGTCAAGTTTTCATCTCAATAATTAATAATAGTAATAATAATACATTTTATTTAACAGTTGCCTTTCTTAGCACTCAGGGTCACCTTACAATAAAATTAAACAACATTAGTAAAATTAAAACAAGAGAATGATAAATCAAAAAGCAACAATTAGCAAACAAACAAAGATAAATGGCAGTAGCAGTGCAAAATTCACAATTGGTATGCCAGTTTCAAAAGATAAGTTTTCTGAGTAGTTTTAAAATGTGTTATTGACTTGAGCTGACGAATATGAGAAGGAAGAGAATTCCCGAGTTGAGTAGCACTGGAGAAACACTTGAGCCATAGAATAGAGTTTGATGTGTGGAGTGTAAGTCTTTAGGAGATCAGTGAGGTTGTGGAGAGCTTTAAATGTTAAGAGTAGTGTTTTGTATCGTATTCTGTAGTTAACGGGGAGCCAGTGAAGTTGAGAGAGAATAGGTGTAGTATGTTCAGTGGATTTGGAACAGCAGGTTATTATACTGGCAGCAGAAATTTAAAGAAGTTGTAAGCGATGGATACGTTTTTGTGGGATGCCAGATAGAATAGCATTACAGTAATCTATACGTGAGGTGACTCGGACATTAACCAATACTTCAGTACTGTGTTGCGTAAGAACAGGACGAAGTCTAGAAATGTTTCAGAGATGGAAGAAGGCAGTCCAAGAAATGTTAATTATATGGGAGGAATTATTTAATAATCTATACTAATAAAAGGCAAAGCCCTCACTGACTGACTGACTGACTGACTCACTGACTGAGTGACTGACTGACTGACTCACTCACTCATCACTAATTCTCCAACTTCCCGTGTCATTCCTTACAGCTTACTTACAAAAGTTGGGCAGGTTTCATTTCGAATTTCTACGTGTAATGGTCATAACTGGAACCTATTTTTCTTCATATACTGTAATGGACGTTATCTCAACGGCCGTGGGGGGTGGAGCTGCGTGTGACATCATCACGCCTCCCATGTAATCACGTGAACTGACTGTGACCGCAGTACGTAGAAAAGAAGGAAGAGCTCCCAAAGATTGCTTTTCTCCTGGACAACTATACGTTGCATTCTCAAGAGTGAGCTCGCGCAGCTTCGTCATATTACAACCGGAGTGCAGCCAGAAACTTTTAAGTGCCAGGACTTAGCTAACATTAAATAAAGCTGTGGACATCGCAACATCACACAAGAGAGCAGCTCACGTGAACTGCCTGAACACAGTACGAGTGATCACTTCCATGCATCAAACCTGTTCAAAAAACGCATTACACAATTAAGAAGGTGATGGCTTTATATGTCATTCGTTTATAAAACAGAGGAGAAGCTGTGTAAAGGCTGTTTCACAAAAAACCAGCGGAGCGTCTTATATGAGCAGGCAGTCAGCTAAAGAAGGGAATCAATAAATATCTATATAATCGTAATAAACGAGCAAAAAATAATGTAGAAGCCTTGGATAAAATAAAGGAAATGGGTACCTGAACAGTAAAGTAAGTCTCAAATAGCTACACAATAACTATAAGAATCGTAATAAACAATAAAACAGTACAGAACCGCGAAGCAAGGAGAAACGATGGCCTTATATGGCATTCGTTTATAAAGCAGCGGAGAAGCTGTGTGAAGGCAGCTACACAAAAAAACAGCAGAGCGCCACACTCTGAATGTATTCCTGGCATCACCGTTATACCCTCTGATCTCCCATTTCAATTGAAATGCCTCAAATTTCCAGTAAGGCTCTGCTTCGCGATTAATTAGTTAATAAGTCTCTTATTATTTACTAATTGCCATTATTAGTGTATAAATGCATATAAATAATTGCATTTAAATGATTTGTCAAAATCTGTTGTATGTAAATGATACTGTTTTAAACGTTATTGTTTTTTCATCAGAAAACCCGGTTTCCACGTCTACCTGTGTTAGTTTAAATGGCACTTTTGCCTCTCGCAGTATGACGGATGTGGTGACGTATCGTGTCGACTGGGCAACACAGTGAATGCGGTGTCTACCTATATATGTCTGTGAGTCACCCAGTCTGCAGAGGCAGAAAGAGAGAAAGGATAAGAAAACAGTGCCAACCTCTTGCTCGGTGGGTAATTAGATTCACTAGAGCTATGTGCACGCGTGTGACAACGGTCAAAGTCTCCAGTGCTAAGAGAGTACATTTCCAGGAAACTCAGTACTGACAGGATCCGATTCTAACATATAAAACAGAAATTCAGCCTCCATTGTGTTGAATTGTAAAATGTTCAAGGATGACAGCATGGAGAAATATGAGGTAGATCTGCTGGAAGGTGAGTTTTAAGTCTAATTAAAATGGGTAATGTTCTATGGTTTTGAAATGTGATGTAAAATAATTCCAGTTCATACAGCTTGCCTGTCATTTACTTTATAGGTTTTGAGATTACAGTGGCTGGGAACTGAAACAAAACGAAGGAAAGACGATGACACCACATAGGATACGCCAGTCAGCAGGATTCTGAGATCTGACAGGGCGAGACATGAAGTGTGAACAATGAGCATTAATATCCTTGAAGAAGTGTGTGAAACTAATGGTCTTATTTATTTGATCTCACAGGTGGCAGAGGTATGAATGCCAACACAGAAATTACAGTTGTAACAAGGGCAGTGGTAGATTGGGCAACTTCCTCATCGTAGTCAAAGAAGCCAAAGTAATATCCGAAACCCTGTCTAAAATAGTTTCTTTCTGTTAATTTAAACTGAAAAAGTCTTTCCTTTTTTCCTGGAGTACAGATGGCTAGATTCTGTAACCCTTTACTTTTAAATAAAAAGGCTTCTCACATGTTGTCAACTGATGCTTATACAGTGGCCAAGGTGAAAACAGACTGACGTCATCAACAGAGTGAAGGAAAGGACAAATACAAGAAATACAATTAATTTTCAAGGAAGAAAAATGAACAAAGAGTCAGTTTACCCTGCAAAAAACCCTGTCACACAAACCCACAAATCTGTGACAGGATCAGGGCATGCGTGTTAGTAGAATGGCTAAGAGTGAAATGACTGAACTAGTCTTTGAAGAAGAATGTCTTGTTTAAACTGCTGAGCTGCACAGCTCCAGCTACGCATCAAACTTGGATGGTCACACTGGCCGAGTGCTTCAGATTAAACAACGATTTGCTACCGTAGAAGAATGAGCTAAGCACCCGGGAGAGAAGAAATATTTCCACAAACTAAACACGTCTAGCTTTTGGCTGCAGAAAGAGGAGGTCGGCCCCATGTGTTAAATGGATTCTACGTGTCCAATGAAAAGGAAAGCGGCTCATAAACTTCTGTCTCTTTTATACTCAATTTGTGAGATGAATTATGTGCCTTTTACAAGGATCATTACATGTCGTTTGTGAGAAGCTTGTAATGTGAGAGAAGAAAACATCAGACGTCTCCCGAACCCGAGGCGAGAGCACCACCTCTGTACTGCACTTTGATAAATGTGTCCTGCTTTTCTCATTATTGCTCTTTATTGCTCACTTTTTCAATGTCTTAATAAGTATTTAAGCAGCAGAAGAGAAAACCAGCCTTGCAAATGTATAAAGGAGTGCATCAGGGATATTTTTGGACTTGGACATGCTTCGCCAAAGTAAAAACTTTATGTGTGTTTATTATAGTCTGCATACTCAAACTTCACCATGAGGCAAGCTTTTTGAAGATATCTTCTAAAGACCCTTTTACTACACACATCCCCTTTTCTCTAATTTCAGAGCTAATGGTGTCTCGTAAGGCTGAATGACTGGAGCAATGGATCACTGCACTAAGCTGGTGCCACTTTGTGGACTGCAACAGAAAGCAACACTCTCCGCAAAATATCATTTGCAACATTCAAGCAGGTATTCGACAATACCAACTGCCAAATGGAACCTGGGGCCTTCGTCTGAGGGCCACACAATGCTGCTGCCTAAGGGGAACCTGGAAATTCTGAGATAAGGAGCAAGAGAAACAGGATAAAAGGTGGACTTTCAGAAGGATGTCCTAAGTAATGAATTATGCCAAGTTATTTGTAGGCAGAGATTCTGCATGCACTTGTGGTCCAAAACAAATGACTCTCTTTAATTACTTTGCTGGTTTCAAAAGATAATCATGGTGGCATTGCAGTGCAATTAGGTATGGCCAGCGAGGAGTCTACAATGTTCTTCTGGGTTGATGGTCCAGGAGCCACCGAGATGACAGATGGACATATGAGTTCTCCAGTCTCTCTTACCACCAGTTCTTGTTATCCTATTTGTGTAGTCTCAGTGGGTTTGTGTGAATAAGCATGCTCTTAACATAGTCACTCAGTGCCACTTTCCAGCTATAGCCTAGATTCTCTTGTAAATGGTCAGATAACATCAGTGTCCAGAGGACAACCAAAATGTCACCGATTGGCAGCAAGCCAGTGTGCACCAGTTCAGAAAACACCATATGGTTCCTGATACTTTTCCTGAGGGACATTGCCAATTGAGAATATCTCAGGTACATCATTTCCTGTAAGCTCTGCATGAGTAAGAGATCACATGCATAATGCTGGCCTGGGAGGCTGCTTTCAAGTTCTCATTGGGTGAAACACATACAGTACATTCTCACAAAAACTAAAAATTTATTGAAAAATGTAGACGGCTGGAAAGATCATTATGCCACGGGCTAGATAAGGTTTCTTTATAACTTGTGTAGCGTGTAGGCCTGTCTGCTTTCTCACCCAGTTCATCTCGTGTGTCTGCTGCAGACATTTCCACAAAGACACCATAGCATTACAAATTCAGTCTGACATTATCCATGGTGGTTCTCCTAAAAAGACTGTTTTCACCATCACACATTTGTGCTCACATGCTTGTTCATTTCAGCATGCTCATATTGTTTGAAATATTGTCTAACTGTGTTCATGTTGGGCCGATGTTGTGACTCTAATCAGACACATTCTAACCATTTTCTTAATTACTGACTAGCTTTTTCTACTAATTAACTTCATTTAATTTTTTTGCTATTTAAAACTCTGACCATTTAAATCAAGGCTGAGCTATGTCAATCCTGGAGGATCACAGTGGCTTCAGGTTTTTGTTCCAACCTAATTGCTTCATGAGAAATCATTCATTGCTGATGAAGCACTTATTGCTCAAGTGACATTTTTCTGCTTCATTTCAGTTGTCTCGCTTGTTAAGATTTTGATCCCTTAATTGCTTATTTTAGGCTTAAACACCTGTATTCATTGTTTTAATTGCTCCTAATTAGCAATAAGATGCAGATGACAAAGGAGCCAGCAGTTCAACATCTAGCTTGTCTCCATTTCCACCTGTGCATATTCATCATTCACTGTTTGGCTTAATTAAGTACTCAGAAGGAAACTGAAAAGGTGGTGAAGAACTGAAAATTGCTCATTCATTTTAGGTTTCAGATCAATTGGAATATACATGGATTATTAGAAAGGAAAAAAAATCTATGATTAAAGAATGACATGGTAGAGTTAAATCATTAACAAGCTACGAAATTAAATAAGATCTGTTATTGGTGAGGAATAGCTTCTAATTAAGCAACTGATTTTGGACAAAAACCTGCAGCCAATGCAGCTCCCCAGGGTCGGAAATGGCCACCCCTGCTCTATACTCTTATATACCCTGTGAGTGCACGAACAGTACCAAAATTCAGGGATGCTGCCATCTAGCATATTGGGTGAGAATATAGTCTTGCTGAGTGGTCTCCTATGGTCCCTTCATTACACTGACATCCTGGTCAGGTAAGTTTTCTCCTATCCTGGCACGTACACCCACACATGCTTGACGTCCATTACAGTGGATATTATACATAACTAACAGAGCACAATTCGGGCCACCTGACAAGGTCAATGGTGGTCTGTTCCATGTTGGTCAAAAATGTAGATCAGGATTTCATTGTACTTTGTACACATGATAATAGATTTGAAATGAACTAATGAATCTACATTTTTTATCAAATCAGAGCCTTATATTTTTGAAAAGGCCAGATAGTATCATGCACCTGTTTATCATTTCTAAATATGATAGAGATAAGCCATGATGAATCAGAATAAAAAAAGATTTTTTAGCACATGCCAAGTCACTGTTCAGAATATGGTGGAAAGAGAATGGCTAAGGACAGAGTTAGTTAACTTTTACCATTTCTGGATGGTAGACATTTGTTCTAGTCCCTTTTAGACAGATAGATAGATACAGGATGGCGAATTGAAGCAACTTTAAATCAACACTGAATCATCTGTATAACATTATATACTATTACCGCTGGCACTGTCTCCTGTAATAATACGAAGACATGCAGCTCTGTCTGTGAACCTCAGTCTCCCCACAGTAGATGCTTTCCACCATCTATGGATTCAAGTATTCAACAAGTCATCCAGTTTATTAATGTGAGATTAAAAATCTATTCATGAAACCAAACTAAAGTAGGAGATACGAAGAAGTGACATTCATAGTTCCAACGTGGCAAAGAAGCAATTACAGCAATTATGTAATCCATATAAACACAAAAAGGGTAAAGTTTTGACTCATGAGAGCAGACAAATTAATAGTGAAGTCGTAGAGATGACAGATGAGACAGAAAGCAATGACAAATGGCTCAGCATTTGAAAAACATGTAAATACTGATATTCTTACCTTAACCCGTTACACACTTATACTTGTGCAATGCAGGATCCTTTGGGTAGTTACGAATAAATCTTCACAATATTCATAATTGTATGAACAATCCCTGCATACAATAACCTAAAATTATAACAGAAAAAGTGTTTGTTACATTTACAGTATAAAGAAAACACCCTACTTGATAGTTACTTCAAAAGAACACACATAAAACCTGAAATATGTCTTAAAATAAAAAAACAGATAGCAAAAAGGGAACTTTAAACATGCATAATATCAAATGAATACCACCAGCACACTGACAGAACAAAATACTGAAAAAGACAAATTCATTGAACTTGTCTTTAAGATTCAAAGACAAAGACAAGTTCAAAGTACTGAACTGCTCTTACATCACAAGACCTTAATTAATCCTTCTTTTGGCCGTCATAACCCTTTAAAACATCAGTAGGTCGGTTATTCATTTCTGCGTAGTACGGCATATTGTCATGATGGTAAAATGACTTGTTGAGAAGGATTCATTGGCCTTACACTTAACATGTAATATCAAGACAAATGTGTCTCAGTTAACCACCTCAGACCAATGCATGAACACTTTAATGATGCTTTATAAGTGTTATGAAGACCCGAAGAGGTGTTTGTTGAGGTCTTGTTACATAAGAGTTAATAGAAATAGATGCATTTTCACAGTTACTAAACTAAGGTATTGTCACTTCTATCTTTGCAGGTCTTCAGGACCCTCAGATCTTTAATAGTGACTCACCTTACTATTCAGAAAGGACATATTATAGAGAGTAATGGCTGAGTAAACAAATGGCCTCATACAACGCTTTACTTCAGCACCACAATAGGATTGGGTGATTATTAAAACTACTTGCAAAGGGTGGGCCTCATTGTCTAAGATTGCCATTAGTGGTGAGTGAAGTAACAGAGTTTCGTTTCACATGTAGTTTCCCAAAAATGCCCCTATAAATTGATTTACAGTATAAATAAAGATTTCATGACTGTGAAACTTACTAAAATAAGGTTTTGTGGAGTTTTTAAAATGTATTTTGGGGTGGAAAGCAAATACTATTATATTGTTCCTTAAAGGTTTTCCCAAAGTTGAAATCTTTGTCCCCTTTCTCAGCCAATGTCACCCTGATCTCACAAGGCTCTTTTGATGCGGCTCCATACACTGCCTTTTTGCATATTCATATTCTTGGCTAACCCTATCACAGCTCATTTAGCCTCAGGGGTAACATCATCTGCACTTGACTCATCTGACTCTATAAGCTGATCCAAGTCAGGATCCTTCTGGAGGCTTATAGAAAGCTTCATACCCAGACCACTAGATTTTAGCAGTGGAGACACACCTTAGAAGTGCTTGCTGGTTAAGTGCTCTCTAGCCTTCTTGTACACCTTTCCACACTCCATCACAGAATAAATTGTGCCATGTTTTTCAACATGGAGAAAAGGTTGCTAATTAGAGACAATAGTAATGGCAAACTTCATTTATAGTAAAACACAATTTGTTTTGTGAAGTGAACCTCTAAGCCTCACTGCAAATTCAATTCTTCCAGTGCCAGAAGCTGCACTTCCCCACTCTGTCCCAGTGTATGCACACTGGTGAACACTTCACCCCCATTAACAGCCAAAGCTCAGCAATGTGTCTAGAGTATAATACAGAATGTAGGAGGAAGATGAAGAACACCATAAATAATCGCCAGTCCTTTTTTTCCAGTTCAACTACTGAATTCTAGGAAGTGGTCAATCTGTTTTTTTGGTGTATTTTGCTCTCTTCAACATTTCCTTTTAATTTTGTGTCAATGTTTTTCATAGTAAAGATCAAGGGTGAGATATTTGGACTTCTCTTCTTGTGCCTTCCAATTAGCAAATTCCTAGTATAACTCCTGTGCTATACTTAAGAGCAAGGAAACTGGAGCTCCCCTCCCAGGGAATGTGAGAACTGGTGGGGGCGTCACTGGCCAAGCCTCATTATGTGACATCAAGTCTCGCCCTCATTCCATGCCGCTGTAAAATTCAAGTAAAGCAGCCTGCCAGGCGACTGGAATTAAAGGGAAATCCTGTTAAGCCCCCAGGGGTGGCTGCTGCTTTCATCCTGGAAAGCCAGCAGCCACAGGATTATTGAGAGTCTAGGTAATGCGTGGGCTGGTCAGCCAACAAAGGAAAAAGAAATTGTGGGCATGAACAGGGCAATAGAAGGACACTCTTTCAATTGTACAAAACTATGTTGACGCTAGCCTTGGGCTTTTCACACATTAGTCTGCTGACAAGAAAGTATTAATGACAAAGAAAAGATTGTACTTTGCATTCTTCATGTAGACTTTTTTAAAACTGTACATTACACAGCATAACCAGTTATTGCTGAGACCAGAAGAAAATATGTGGCAAGGCCTGATATAGAAACAAGAAAATGCAGTGATGACCTCAAAAGCTTTGATCCTGGTCTATTAAAAAACACAAAGGTATGTTGTTTTATCTTGGTAGAGTGATATATATGTATTGCTCTACTTTCCCCTATTGTATTATTAATATGTAGCCTTAGAATGCCTAATCTCACAGACTTACCACTGTTTATAAGGTATCATTGTATATAACTTCTCCCCACCTTCCCTTCTATATCTATAACCTCAGGTAATTATATGTAGTAAAAAGACAAGCAGGAGTTAAGTTACACATAAAATAATGTATTATTGATAATATTTATAAATAATAACAAAATGCAAAGTATATTTGAATATTGGCAACCATACAACCTGATTAAATGATGATGTGTAGTTTCAGGTGGCACACAGACTTTTAGTTACTTAAAATGTCTCTAATTAAGGCATCATTGGTGCTCAGCTTTCTTCAGAACAGGCCTCAAGCCTGTTCAATATGGCTGAAGCTGTGCTCTTCATTGTGTTGTTTTCAGGTCATGGTGTGATGGTCTTCTTCATCAGATCAGTAAGAGAGAGATACTTCTACATCATCACAGGTTAGCAAGAGAGATGCTTCTTCATCATATGTTGGCTAGAGAGAGAATGTGAGGTTAAGCACGTACATTTATAGATGTTCTGTCCAACCCCTACAGCCAATAGGACATCATGGTACTTAAAGGCCTCTGAGACAAGCCAATTCCAAACTGCCATACCTCAGACCAATGGGGGAAATAGAACATCTTAACACCCCCCCAAACCTTATGTTAAAGTACACCTTAGCCTATTTGCGGGAGTAGAAAGACTTTAGCAAAGAAACACTCGTCAAACTGGTTTAAGACACATCCCCCAAATCCTGTCGTAAAATTACAAATAGACTCAGTCATAATAGGGGGGTGGGGGGGGGATTTGGTTGGTAAACACTGAATTACATTTATCAAGTTAAATGCAAAATCTCACATCACAACACTGTCCAAATTATATTTTTCAGCATAATTCCCATGTCTTCCTTGTGCATAGACGATGCTCGCTCCATAGATGACTTGATGTCATCATTATTGGCATATCGTGTCCCATTTAGACAGACAAACCATCAGACAGGATAACAGATGGAAGTCTCTCAGGACCAAGTGTATAGAAATAAGTCATGTGGCATCTGTTTGATTCCTCAGTTTCGTGGAGATGCCTTTGCAAACCATTGGGTGTGAACGTGAACCCTTTTGTGATACAGAAAAGGGATGGCAACAGCAAAATGAAACAACGGTACTGGCTGGCTATGTGGGCCTTGTGTGTGTCATGAACTAGTTACAAAGCATGTAAGGCCCAAAAGTTTCAAAAGCACTTCAAATAATGCACACTGGGGGGCAAAACATAGTCAAAATTCCTAGCTATATATAAACAGGCCTTGAAGAAGAATCTTTATAAAATAAACATTTCAGACATGAGCGTCAGTAGGCTTTGCGCCCTAGGAACCAAGTTACCCGAGCTATTCCATAATATGTCGATAATTATTTACCACTTTGGAGCTGATCTTTCTGATCATAAAATAGATCAATATGATTGCAATTGACTGGAGAATTCCAAATTAATTGCAGAAATACAGTAATTGATGGTACCTTTAGAGTGCCTCTTTCTCTTGCCGATTTGGGGTTTGGCTCAAAAACTAATCAGCACATCGTCATATCATAATAGGTTTCAATTTCAAGTTTGGTATTTTTCGGTTCTGCTGTTTTAGTTCTTCATCGTCCTCAAGAAACTGTGACATACGGACACACACACAGACACACACCCATCATCGAGATATTGATGTTTTTGGTACCAGAAGCTCTCGCTCCTCACTCATAGACGATAGGTTATGGTGGGGAGGGCGCAAAGCAAAAATGTTTCTACACAAAGTGCTCTGCAGACAAAGAAGAAAAGCACTTCAGTAATTCAATGATCCAGAAACATAGTAAAAAAACTGAGCAAGAAGATGAAAATCCTAATAAACACCAAAGCGTAGAAAAAGCACAAGAACTCATCAAAACTCCCACAGCGTATTCATAAGAAACCACCAGGACCCATGGGAGACCCTCCAGATTTATAAGGCAGAAGGAAGTTCCTGCTGTTGATTGGCAGATGACCCCACCTCTTGGGGGCCACCCACAAAACCCATGGAACATAACCAAGGCATAGTACACAAAACACAGAATATATGAAAGTAACATTCGCATAAAACAACCACCTAAAAGTGAACGAAAAATACAACAAAACAAGAATATAAAACGACAGCCAGAGGAGGAACCCCGGCTAAAATATAACAACATGGGTGTGCAACCAAAATGCACTACAGAGTCCACATCAAAAAACACCGTATACATCTTTTATCCAGCACTAACTTGAATATCTTTAGTGTTGGATAATCACTGTCTTAGTGAGCACTCTATTTAATATTTTTTCAACATTTTCCTTGGCCTCACAAAATAATGGAGGATTCTGGGGATTTTCAACATCAGGGAAATACTGTAATTGATCTTTTTTTTTGTTGTAGAATGTTTTGAAGACATTATTGTTGAGATACGATGTTTCTATTATAGATACAGACATTCTTTACTGTTTGTGATGATGTTGCCAGCTGTGCCAGTTCCACCATTAAGACAAATTGGGCACAGATCATAAAGGGGGTGGGTGGTAAGCTACCAAACAGTTGGCTGGCACACTAATAAGATTGACCAAGGCTGCCAGATAATCTCATACCGGCACTGACTGCCAGGCTGCTGCAAGGCAGGACGATTGGGTGTGCGCGATGCATGATGTCTTTACCGTGACAGTATAAACGTCAGCGTCATACACTTCCTAACTGTCGAGGTTTATCAATAAATCTAAACAACTGAAAAAACCTTGTGTTATTACTATAAAGTTATTTCTCTTTACAAAATCTTTTCTGTTTTGTGACTATGATTTATGTCTGAATCAATGTGAATTTTTCCAGCTGTTCACTCTCTCACTATGCTTCTCTTTCTACGACTTTGTGTCGCAGCCTTAGGTTTTGCTAATTGTATTCTTGCCCTTCTGGTTAGGGCCTTTTGTTTGTTATTACAATCGCAATCCAACATCTGATTCTCTCTCACTTTAACCTGCTGCCGACCCTGTGCAGTCAATACAAATCATAACTTTTTGGTTGCTGTTCGGACCCTGGGTCACAGTGATGTATCAACATGACTTTGATCTTCATTTAAAAAAAGCTTCTTACAATTTCAAAGTCTGAATTCATCAGCTTGAGATTCTTGTGACCCTGGCAATACTTTAAACACACAACGTGCAGAGATCTTACTCTTGTTGAATTATTCATGAAAAGAGGATTTAACTGCTCTGTACAAAAATTAGTATCTCACACACCATCAGTCTTTGATTCTCCATAACCATTTTCTCCATGGTGGCAATGTTTTCTTCTGTTGTCAATGTCAGACTTTGGGTCATCTTTGAGAGTTGTTCTGCCATGATAGAATTTTGTATCTCTTTTCCTGACTGTGGCATATGAAGAGGGCAGATCCTTGTGTACACTGACCAGAAAGAAGGCATCTCAAAAGGTAAATTGTTATCTAGAGGTAAAAATTCAATGAGAGAATGACATTTGATTTTGTGATTTTTGACAAATTTGATGACTTGATTCTGAAACAAGAAAATTCTACAATATAATAAAGCACTAAGGTCTGTGTGTCGATCGACTTCATCAGAGCAATTTGGTGACACAGCTACAGAGAAAGGATGCTGAAGGTGCATGTAGAGCATAAGACAATACATTTTAATTAATCTATTACATGTCTTCAACAGGTCCTGCGGCTGGCACACTATAAAACAGAAATGATAGAAATTGTAGCTCACATATTTTAGAGGAAAAGAGTATAAAAGATGAGTAGCATTTAAGATCTAGTTGGCAATCCCTGTTTATTGCCATGTGGCAGTGTTAATGGCAAAATGAATACATTTCTGCATTGACTACACTAGTGTACCTTCATCACATGCTGGCCTCAACAGACCCCACTGTGTTTTAAGCTTGGAAGGTGTGAAAAATTGAAAGGTTGAAGACAAAGGCAGGTCAGAATTTGACTCACTGTTCATTTTTGTGGCCGTAGCCCTCCTGACTGGAAGGAAAAAAGACAAACAAGAAGGTCACGGTGTCACCTACAAATCCTTCAGCAGTGTCCTATCTAGTGTGGTCCACACAATGGCTACGACTTGCCTGCACATATGACACCAGCTAATATTTTTTCCTCCTAAAATCAGCACCATGAAACAACCTGTCAAGTCTGGGCTCAAAACATTGTGGTCACCTCTTGAAGTAGAATTCACTAATAGCCCTCAACAGACTATATGAACTCCTCAGCTGTTTTACTTGAGGTGTCAAATAAAAACGAGGCACCTCAGAACCAAAAACACACTGTGGACATATTCATTGTGATGGAAGTAAGTAAAACTGCACAAATCAGAGGCCTCCAGAAGAAATCTCAGTGGACCACTGCCTTTATGAAATCAGGCCACAAAATGGTGAGGGGTCCACAGTGCTTCCTCAGCCCTCCTGTTCAATCACAACACTAACCACCGGGCCGTCACCCAACTGCACTAACCCAACTGTATCCCCAACCAAACCACAAAAAAGAAGAAAGAACGTGACAAAGACGAGAGGAGAAACAGAGAAAACATTTTCAAAAAAAGGCAAAATGAGAAGAAATAAAACAAAAGAGGAAAATAATTGAAATCCCTACCACAAGGGACGGCAAATCAGCACTCTATAAGTGAGAGACACCAACTGAGGGATATCATAGCTGAAACACTTCTCCTTGATTTTACTTTCTCTTATGTAGCCAAATATGTAAAGTGTTTCATTTGTAAAATACAAATAAGCCAACTTTCAAATACTTGTGAAAGTAACGTAGAAGCAAAATGCAGTAAGAACAGAAATATGTGGAATAAATTCCACATTCACAAAAACTTTGTACGTGAAATTTATCAAAAACATCATTTTTTTAACATGTAAGGAAAGATCAATTAACATATCCAAGGAGGTTACTTTTCCATTAATTATATATAAACTTGTATGGATTTATTTTATTTTTTTTACTTATCCATTATCATTCTTACCTAATTTAATTTGTTTTTCTTTTCTTATAACTTTCTCTTTGACATCTTGTTAAGCACTTTGAGCTACATTCTTTATATAACTGTTGTTGTGTCTTCTTCATTCATTGATAGATCTTTCTTTACTTGTTCTTTGAAATTAAATGGATCCAGAACCAAGGAAAGCCTCTTCTCTTGAGTCCTGACATTAAGGAAAAATGGACATTTTGTCAGTGACTGATCACGATCAGTTTAGCTGGTTAAAACAGTACTCTGTCATTTTACATGTCTGCCTCATTCCTTTGGCCAGATAGGTTTTAAAATTATTGATGATGTTGCTTTCAATTTATTGCATTCAAAGTTTAATTTCCTTTGGAATTCTATTTTTTAAAAACTATTGTTATGTTGTTCGATGTGTTTCCTGAAGTTAAATTTTTCAAAAGCTGAAATATGTCAACAGGGTAACATAGCTTTGGGTTCCATTGTGTACCGATGAAGAACTGCACAAGGTCACAGTTTCGGTTTGATTCAAATACCACAATTTCTCGTCTCAGATCATCACAGTCTTTTTAAAAATGTGACCTCAGAAAAATCAGGAAACACCCACCTGTAATAGTAAAAAATATCTAATTTCAGTTGTTTACTCATATTGGTGATAAATTAAATAATAATAATAACGATAACAACAATAACCACAGCAGAGCTGATCTGTTCAGTTTAGTCAATGCACACATCTAGATACTCAATGAGGAATACAACACTCCATGAATCAAACAGTTAATGTTTAATATCCCTCATGAGACAAACAGCAGAGCCCTTCTGGGTGAATGAGCGCAGATCAGTTGTGTCAACTTCAGGTTATGCATTGATTGCTGCTCATTTTTAAGTAGCTACAGCTGATGCAAGCTGATGGCTCATGGAACTTGTATACAGTTTAAGAAGCACTGTGTTAGTACGGAAGCGTATTACTGCCACGACATAATAAAAAAAATATGATCACTATCACGTTATAACGTGAAAATATTACATTATAACGTGAAAACATCACGTTAAAACGAGAAATCGTATCATGTGATAACGTGAAAATATAAGATTATAACGTGAAAACATCACGTTAAAACGACAAATAGTATCACGTTAAAACGTAAAATCGCTGTTTGTTTAATAAGCATGAAGCCATATCATGAGCTTTGAAAAACCATCAATCGCTCCATTTATACATATTCCAAACGGCTTTAGTTTGTCATGCCACATAAAATTAGGTCCAGGATTAATGTACACGCGTCGCATCAGTCGATTCCTCCGTCTTTGCTCAACACCACGGGGTTCTAGAAACTTTATTAAATGCCTCACTGTGGTTTGGGTCACCACATGCCCAGCTTGAATGCAGCTGAGATGGTGTAGCTTGTATCCATGGAGCCTTCCGTGCCCTTCCAGCTGGTCAATGAGAAATGACGCTACCTCCAAAATGTCGGACTGATTTTTTCTTCTGTAAAGCCCCATGTCTTTTAAAATTCTTCTCAGTGTACGCATACTTATTACAAAACCATCCACCTTAGTCAGCAGGAGCAGAATCTCTCCATGTCTGACCCCAAGCATAAAGTAGAATTTGATCAAGTCGTGTAAATGAGCCGTTTCATTTGCAGACGTGCACTCCTCACTGGATAACCAAAAAAGTTTCACGTTATAACATGAAACTTTATCACGTAATTACGTGAAATAGTATCACGTTTTAACGTGATACTATTTGTCGTTTTAACGTGATGTTTTCACGTTATAATCTTATATTTTCACGTTATCACATGATACGATTTCTCGTTTTAACGTGATGTTTTCACGTTATAATGTAATATTTTCACGTTATAACGTGATAGTGATCATATTTTTTTCATTATGTCGTGGCAGTAATACGCTTCCGTAGTGTTAGACCATCACCTATTCTTCATTTTCTTTCTCAGGTTCAGTCAAGTGTAGCATCTGCTCACCCTGTTGTTTCTCATTAGCCAGTTTTTGTGTACTACTTACAGATCAATAGGGAGTGTTACTGAGACATGCACTGAAGGGGACACAAGGATGGCTGTTGTCTGATCGATTGTGGTAACCCAGTGTGGACTAAGGTGTAAGGCCAGTGTCTGATCTCAAGGGCATCCCTGAACTGTGTGGTCTCTTTTTCTTGAGATTTTGTGTTTTAGTTTTATTTCTGTTAATTGTTAACAATCTTCTTTTAGTTTCTTTTGTTATTTTAATGATGTCCCCTCTGTTAATTATGATAAGTATCTTATTGTGGCTGATAGATGTGAAATGGGACCATAACTATACTACAGGCTCCAGGTGCATTAAAGAGCCTCACTTCAGCACTGGCAGACTAATGAAAGTTTTTTTTCAGTCAATGCAGTTTCACAGCGCTATTTGTTAGCCTTTATCTGTCTTCTTTTGCTTTACTTTGTGCTTTGTGCTTGTTCTTTTGTATAGTTCAACAGTCATTGACCATTATTTTCAAATTGTTATTTATTTTTATTTTATTTTGGCTCTGTGTTCAGATTTTTGCAGATTTTTCTTGTTTGAACATCATTCAAATACATTTCACAGGTACTTAGTACAGTTAGTTTACTTTATTTTGTACATTTGGAGCACAAGCAGGTTAAGCAAAACAGGAGCTGAACCAGCAATATTTCATTTTAAAGATCAGGGGTCTCATTTATAAAGGGTGTGTACACACAGAAATGTTGCGTAAGAACTTTTCCACGTTCAAATCGCGATGTATAAAACCTACACTTGGCGTAAAGCCACGCACCTCATGCCTTGTCGTACGCAAGTTCTCCGCTCAGTTTTGCAGACCGGCAGCACCCAGCGTCAAAGCAGTGGTACTGTTCTTGTGTGATTACTCATTATTTTCATGACGCGGCTTTATAAATACACAGAAACTAACCGCATATTGTTTATTAGTGTAACGCATCTGATTGTAATTAACTTGTCACAATATAATGGTCCAGGGAATAGCCATAGTATTCCAAATACCATAACTGCTTTAGCGTTGTTACTCTCACTTCTTCTTCTTCTTCTTCTTCTTCTTTCAGCTCCTCCCGTTAGGAGTTGCCACAGCGGATCATCTTTTTCCATATTCCTCTCACTGCACGACACGGAGTATTTATATCACTGTATCTGAGTGTGAATCACAGCAGCAGCTGATCGGAAAGAGAATTATCGGTATACGGCATTAAACACACGCTGTCTCAGCCACTGCAAAACGTTTCAAAGCCTTTCCTGTACGGACTTCGCGGTTCAGAAACAGTTTAATCCCAAGAACTATAAATGCACTCAATCAGGTGCTCCTTGTAGAAATGTCTGTACTTATAAGTACAATCACCTCACTGTAAACTTGCACTACAGTTATAATATCTCACAACCTGGGCCACTTTATAAAGCACGTATTTACATATGATGACGATATCATTCTTAAGGTGAAATGCAGCAAAATATGTTTATTATATTATACACATAAAACTTTAACTTCATTTAAATAATCTATATTCTTCACTGGGGCTGGCGTGAAGGATAGAATAATTAAACATGTACTACGAAGATATTTCAATGTTCCTTAAGCTTACAGATGGCTTAACTTCTATTACAGAGCTGATTGTGTGGTGATTGGGTATTTGAGGAAAGAAAAGCAAGGACTGCAGTGGCAGCTACGCTAATATATATTGAATATAAAACAGAAAGAGAAAATAACAACACAGCTAAAAATGCAGCGACAAATTTCGGCAAAAGTTAAATGCTTGTGTCATGAGCACGAGGCGGCTATGCAGTGTCTGCAACGGATGTGGCCATCCATCGTGCATAAGCTACCTTACTGACATTGGCGGGCGAAGGAGCCACCGATTCTTCCTGTGCCCAGTGCCATCACAAGCCTAGAGCCGCCCCTGAGTACTGCTGCAATTAATTATTTCATCAAAGATCGCGCACAATCACTGTGCCACCGTGTTGCCATGTTTAATAACGTGCTTTAACTCCTGTCATCATAAAAATGACATCACGTATACATCTCAGTATTTTAGTTATTCAGAGAGCTGTAATATCACAAATGTAATGGACTCTGTGTCCAGTTGGAGGAAGAGAGCCAGTTTAAGAAGCAAGTAGTGATTCACACACATAGAGCACATAGAAGATCAAATACAAAACAAAACATTTAACGTGCTACTTTAATTATGATGTGATTTGAGAAACTGGTTAATTAAATGTTTTTAAGATGAAGTTTAAGATGTTCTACTTTAATGACAAAATAAACTACGTGATTAAAGTGGAAATGTTGAGATTGAAGTTGGACATTTCATGCTTTTTCCTCACTGTGTGCCTTTTTTCTCTGTACACTAATGAGCTTTCATATGACACTCAGACAGTGGGCTTACAACTCGGCTTTCCACGGCGACTTTGATATGTGACTTCTTTTTTATTTCCGGCACTGTGCGATTTTGTGAACGTGAGCTTTCAAGTTTCTCCAACACGCTACGTCACTCGATCAACTTGATTTTGTTGATTATACCACGGTTTATTTGAACAAATAGTATGTTTTTCCTTTGCCTCCACTTAGTATTCGCTGAAGTTCTTATATTTTTCCCCGTGCTTTTCCCATTGTCTTTTCACAGAAGGCTGAGCTTAAGGGTGATTTATATTGATTTGCATATTCATAGAGGTGTAATTCTGGGAGAAGTTGGGGCGTTACATAATGTGCGTGCACGAGCGTTACTTTTCACGCTGATCGGGATTTATGTAGCGGAAGATAGTGGAAGTTGGAGTACGCACAGATTCCTGCATCTGGATTTTTCTGTGCATAACCACATTTCGGCTTTTGTGCTTACGCCATGTTATAGCGCGAGTTCTACGCACGGCGTTATACATGAGGCCCCTGGTGATTGAGATTCTGCAGTTATTTTGTATTAAGAGCCACAAATGCAAGACAGGACCTTTGCTGGCCAACTAGAAGAGGCTGCTATCAGCAGGCTTCGGCCTAAGCAGGCCCCAAAAATGGGTAACTTGTCTTTAAAAGTTCAGAAATACAAAGTAGTCACAAATTTTATATTTCAGCACGGGCTCCTCCCCTGGCCGGAGTTCATAGTCTTGTTTTATGTCTCTTTTGTTCATTCTTGATTCTTGTATTTGTGATGATGATGTGCATCATTCTTTATTTTTGATTTTGTTTATGTATGCAAACTGCCTTTGTTATGTTCCATGTCTTTTGTGGGTGGTCCCCCAAAAGGTGGGGCCACCTGCCAGTCATTGCCAGGAACTTCTCTCCACCCTGTACATCTGCAGGGTCTCCCACAGTTCCTGCTCATTCATTTTGAATGTCCTAAGGAGTAGTGAGTTATTGTGGTTTTTGTAAATTTAATGTGCTCAGTGATTTACTGGATTTGTGACATTTCGCTCAATATTTCCACTATTCTTGGGATTTCATCTTAGGATTTTTGATTTAATATAGAATTGCTTTATTGTTCTGAGCAAATTCTATTTACCTTAACCTGTCTTGTCTCTATTTGTTTTGTTTCATTTCTTTCTGTCTTGTTATTAGATGCAAGTGAGAAGGCAAATTTCATGTTTTCTTGTGGACTAAATAAAGCAACCTTGAACTTTGTTATTGAAGAGCTCATTTTGTGAAGAATAAATTTTAGTTTATAAAGATTCTATGAGGCCCTTTTTGTATCTAGGGTTTTTGACGATATTCAAAAATGGACATTTTTGGCAGTGTTTTTGAGACTTGCGTGCTTTGGGACATGGCATCAAAATGTATCATAAAGGAGAGAGAAACTATAAAACTATGGCTTGTAGTGTCAACTCAAAGTGACACATTTTTATAAATGAAAATTTTTTACAAAATTAGGAAAATAAAAGGATTTGCTAAAAAGGCAACCCTAAGCAAACAAGCCTCGATGCACTATTCAATAACAGAAGTGATAAAAAATCATTAATCAGAAATGAAACAATATTTACATTAAAAACTCCTAACAGACACAGTGCACCACTACTGAGATGCAATTCTCTGATGCAATATAAAGTCAGAGTGAGGTCTTAGGAGAGGTGATGTTAGGGTGGCCCCGTCTCTTAAGGAATGGACTCACATCATACAAATAACAAGTAATAAACAAGTCTAATGAGAGGTTGGGCATCAAACTAAAAGAAGTGGAAGTTCAGGGTGATGTTTTTAGATGGGTGCAGAATTGGCTCAGACACAGGAAGCAGAGGGTGATGGTGCGAGGAACCTCATCAGAACTGGCCGATGTTATGAGTGGTGTTCCACAGGGCTAGGGCCGCTGCTATTTTTAATATACAGTATATAAATGATTTAGATAGGAATATAAGTAACAAGCTGGTTAAGTTTGCAGATAATACCAAGATAGGTGGATTAGCAGATAATTTGGAATCCGTTATATCATTACAGAAGGACTTGGATAGCATACTGGCTTGGGCAGATTTGTGGCAGATGAAATTTAATGTCAGTAAATGTAAAGTATTACACATAGGAAGTAAAAATGTTAGGTTTGAATACACAATGGTGTGACGATGTGGGTTCTGGCTCCGCACTCCCTTTAATGTTTGGGAACCCTTGAACCCAACACCGTCGATAATGTTGCCAAGTGAGCTAGTCAGTGAAGGCAATAATTGAGCATCTTAGCAAGGGGATGGTTAAAAGTGAAAACAGTGCTTTTATTAAAAACAGTCAACAAAAACAGTGTTCCATAAATAGTGCAGTTCTTCAATAAATAATCCATAAAATGAAAAAACGTGGAGGTTAAAACAATAGAAAAAAACAATCCTTTAAAACCAGAGGTTAAAATGATCAGGAAGCAGTCTTAAAACGACAACAACTCTGGTGCTTCTTTTCTGTATGCGTCTTACCTGCTTATCCCGTTAGGGCTTCGCAACAGGCAAGACGCGCTCTGCAGCTGCTTTCCTCTACACACCCACACGAGACTGGAGACCTCCCGATCCCTGGCTTCGGTCTGGCACTCATCCCAGTCCCCGAGACTTGATGTCCACCAATGACCAGGACGCACACATTGGGGACTCCACCACCAAGCCTCCCGACTTCCGCTGCCTTTCCGCGGCCCGTCGCTTTCACCTGATCACTCCCGCTACATGGTCGCTCAGCGGGAGCAACCTCAACTCAAGCGCCTGGGTGTCGGCCTAACACCCAGCTTCCTTGCAGCTGCCCATGAGCCGATCGCGCTCACCACACGCACGCTCCACGTGTCTGTCTCTCCTGCACCGCATGCTTCCTCGCTCCCTGTAACCTCCGTCCTCTTTCCTTTCCTTTCCTTTTTCTCTCCGATCGTTTCTTACACCTCCCACACAACCGACTCGCGCTTCTTTTTAAAACCGTGAGGGGCCATCACAGCTGTAGCATTAGCCACGGGAGCAATCACGAACGTGGGCAGTTCCTCACCTGTGCACACGGTGAGAAACGCCCACAACGACGACTGCCCCGCGGCTCGCTACAACATCGCCTCACGGCCGCTCGGGTGCGGTGATTATTTAAAATGAATGGCCTTTGCTCAACGAGCTGTGGACCCATAACACCACAAATGGACAGTCGGAAAATCGAGAGTACACCTTATGAGAAGGATTTAGGAGTCATAGTGGACTCTACACTGTCAACTTCCAGACAGTGTTCAGAAGCCATTAAAAAGGCTAACATAATGTTACGTTATATAACATGATGTGTGGAGTACAAGTCACAGGAGGCTTTGCTCAAGTTTTATAACACACTGGTGAGGCCTCATTTGGAGTCCTGTGTGCAGTTTTGGTCTCCAGGCTACAAAAAGGACATAGCAGCGCTAGAAAATGTCAAGAGAAGAGCGACTGGGCTGACCCCAGAGCTACAGGGGTTGAATTATGAGGAAAGATTAAAAGAGATGAGCTTATACAGTTTAAGGAAAAGAAGATTAAGAGGAGACATAATTGAAGTGTTTAAAATTATGAAGGGAATTAGTACAGTGAATCGAGACTGTTATTTTAAAATGAGTTCATCAAGAACACATGGACACAGTTGAAAACTTGTTAAGGGTAAATTTCGCACAAACATTAGGAAGTTTTTCATTATAGACAATAGACACTTGGAATAAGCTACCAAGTAGTGTGGTAGACAGTAAGACTTCAGGAACTTTCAAAACTTGACTTGATGTTTTTTTGGATGAAATAAGTGAATAGGACTGGTGAGCTTTGTTGGGCTGAATGGCCTTATCTCGTCTAGATTTTTCTAATGTTCTAATAGACATAAGATCTAAAATGAAAATGCAGAATTCAAAAATGTCAATAAAACAACAAATTAATGCAAACCAAGGGAAAAATCCCTGGCTACAACATAAAAATTTTCAATATATTAATATTTTTTACAATTATTTTCGTGATGGAGCAGCAAAGTGGTGTAGTAGTTACACTGTTACTGTGCAGTAAAGAGACCGGGGTTCATGTCTCAGGTCTTCCCTTCGTGAAGTTTGCATATTCTCCCCGTATGCACATGGGGTTCCTCAGGGTCCAAAGACATGGTGGATAGGTGGATTGCTGCTAAATTGATCTGTGTGTGTGTGTGTGTTCAATCTGTGATGGACTAGCACCTTGTCCTGCCATTGTTCTCTGCCTTGCACATTTTGCCTTCTGGGATAAGCTCGAGCTTCCCTACTCAGGATAAAGAAAGTTTAGTAGATAGATAATTGGATTTTCACAATAGCTCTCTGGTGTCATTTTATACCATGTTTTAGAGTGTGATTTTGGGTTTTACCACATTTATGCTGACATCTTGTTAGTAATGAAGCCTGGTTGCTACTACATGACCGCAGGACGTTCCATAACCTCATCACCACAGCCCAGCAGTAGCTTCTGTGTCAATGTTTTTGCATATCAAAACTAATCTTTGTGGTGCATGTAGTTAATTAAAACACAGTTCAAGAAGTTAAGAGTTCTACCTATTTTTTAATGATTATTTCTGGTCAGGGTCTTGGTATTACTTATCACCTTTAACCTCATGAATTCAGTTTCTCTTTCATCTTCTGGTCCTGTTCTACTCACTGTCTGCTTTGCTGTCCAGGCAGAACAAAATCAAAAAGACCTCTAAAGCAATGCCATTCAGTGCAATGTAAGACGACAGAAACCACCAATGAGACTCCATTACTGCTTAGACCAAACATGTGCAATACAAAGAGACCTCAAAGTAATGTAGGCACAATGAAAGGAAAAAAATCACATATTAAAAGTGATGAAAGAATTTGGCAGAAGTCAAAAAGACAGCGGTATATACTCCAGGAACGTTCGTGCAGTGCACTCGAACTCTCATACCACAGAAGATGTGGTTTCTTGCTTAACTCACATGAACTTGTTTTTTATTAAATCTGACATCGGTCAGTCAGCATGAAAGCACAGTTTTCATCTTTAAGTATTAGGACAGTGAAGCCACAATTCATATTTATTTCTAGTGCATACTCAAGCAATACATATTTGAGAGGAAAACAACATCAGCCAACGATATAGAATTTCACCCTTTATTCTCATATTGTGAAATGATGCCATTTTTTTGGATTAATAGTCATAGTTCAGATATGTATTTGGACAAAACAACTTGGAAATAGCATAATCCTTAATATAATAAGAGCATTGAGCCTGTGACCCACTGACATCGCTAAACTCTCAGTTTGCTCTTCTGAGAAGCTTTGCCAAGCCTCTTCTCTTGGCCACATTTGGTTGCTGTTTGCTCTGGAGGCTTTCTGACTTCACTCTCCTTTTCTGAAGATGAAATGCACCCTCACTTGAAATTCAATCAGGAGATGAGTCTTGATAGTCTAAAAGTTTTAAGTTTATTGCACTGGTGGGTTTGCTTGTGGTCATTATAGTGTGTCACAAATTCATAATCAATATGTCACAGTGAATAAGTATAAAATGATTATGCAGATATGCAGTGCCCTCCATAATGTTTGGGACAAAGACACATTTTTCCTTGATTTGCCTCTTTGCTCCACAGTTTAAAATTACAAATCAAACAATTCGGACGTCATTAAAGTGCACATTGCAAACTATTAATTTAAGGGTATTTGCATACTTTTTTGGTAGAAATGACAGCACTTTTTGTACACAACCCCCATTTCAGGGCCCCATAATGTTTGGGACATAGTTGACTGCAAAGCCTATGGGAAGAAAATCAGCACCTCCACATCCGAGGTCATGGTCCTCTCCTGGATAAGAGTGGATTCTTCTCTTCAGATAAGGGGTGAGCAGCTTCAACAACTTCAGGTACTGTAGTTCAGTCTTACTTATTAATGGAGGTGTAGATAATCATGATATTGATCAATTAATTAGTGCTGCAGCTTAAGTTTGAGTTTTCAGAACATTATACAGACTGGTGAAGTGGAAGCTAAGTTTGCAAGCACAGCTACTGACTTATCGCTAAGTCTTCACTCCAGCCCCCCCTATGCTCTGTTATGGAATGGACAATTATCATTTTGGGACTGAAGACTCCGTAAAAAAAACAAGGTGCAGTCTTCTTTGTTTGTGCCCAGACTGTAAATGAACACTCTGGACGACAACGAGCAGTGTTGTAACACTCTCTGAAGAGCAAAGCTGCGAGAGATGCTTTTTTAATTCATTGTGTATGATTTTCTTTTTAAAGCCTATGCATATTTTCTTTCATTGTTATCTGAATTATAACCTTGGATTATAATATCCCATAACTCAAATGGTGGGAAGCATGGTGGCGCTGCTGCCTCGCAGTTAGGAGACCCGGGTTCGCTTCCCGGGTCCTCCCTGCGTGGAGTTTGCATGTTCTCCCCGTGTCTGCGTGGGTTTCCTCCCACAATCCAAAGACATGCAGGTTAGGTGGATTGGCGATTCTAAATTGGCCCTAGTGTGTGCTTGGTGTGTGGGTGTGTTTGTGTGTGTCCTGCAGTGGGTTGGCACCCTGCCCAGGACTGGTTCCTGCCTTGTGCCCTGTGTTGGCTTGGATTGGCTCCAGCAGACCCCCGTGACCCTGTGTTCGGATTCAGCGGGTTAGAGAATGGATGGATGGATAACTCAAATGTAATATACTCCTTCTGGAGATTCCTCTCCCACATCTACCAATTTAAAAATATGTTAATCCTCTCATGTATCAGATTGTTATAAACTTACACAGTCATCTCCAGTCATTGCAGTTCCAAACCAACCCTATGCAAAATCATAAGTTATTCATAACCAGACACAAGAAACATATGAACTTAAGTTAAAACATTTACTAAATAAAATAAAAGACTGTTAAACAATGATAACAATAACAAGGAAAAAATAAATATGTGCATTGTTCTTAAACTTACAAAAGAAAACTATTTACACTAAAGAAACCCCCACTATCATGCAATACAGCTACATAAGAAAATGTTCAGTACTTGGCAATCACTACTTATTATCTTTTGTACATGCAATCACTTCAGTTTGAAATCATATTCATGCATTAAACCAAAATTCTGATAATGCTGTAACAATGATTTCAGCCTTAAGCCACAGCCCTAAATGCAATTAACAATTACCAGTGTATGGGCCCACACTCACACTCATACTGGCATTCGCCCACACCAGTTACAGGCCTGTACTGAAGGTAGTAAATGTGTGTCCAGAAACTTTCAAAGGGCCTCTTTGCTCCACTTAGCACAAATGACATAAACCAAAAATAGTGTCCAAGTGTACAATTACCACCTCTGCTGAGAAATTCCATCTCAAATGAAGTTGCAAACCAGCGTTTGGCCAGCTGCGTCTCTCCCACGTAGAGTGACTAGTTTTGTACTGTCTCTCTGGCGTTGATGGAAGAAGGCACTCCTCTCGCACGAAATGATCTTCTGCCCAAATGAAAGTAGTTGTTCCCAAAACGAACTCGGCGGCCTTTTCCACATGTACCAGCCATTTCAACAACTTAAAATATTCAATTAACCACCAGAGTGGTACATGAACAGCTTACCACTTTTAACTTTATACCCTCAGCAAACATCCACAAATTTATTTACAAACTTATCTAGTGCTGCTGACTTTATGTAGCCCAATTTTCAGTAACTTCATTAAATCCTGTCTCTCTTGCTGAACATTTCCTTTCATCACGTTGTCTCAGAGTTCTACCACTCCGTTCTCTCATACCTGTTTTTTTTTTTTTCCTTTTCTTTCAGCCACACTGCAGCCTTTCCCAAAGCTCACCCCTCAAGGCAGGTGATTGGATGTATTTGCCCCTACTAACCAATCAGATACATTTTAATCTGTGGCATGAAACACACCTGCACCCTGGCCAGCTACTGGTCTCTCTGCTAAGCAGAGTAAAGAATTAAAGCAGGGGTCTCCAACACGTCGCTCATGAGCTACCGGTAGCTCGCAACTTCTTTCCAAGTAGCTCACCGAAGGGTTAATGAGTCCTACATACATTTGAAAACTTAATTAGTCAAATTAGGGGTGGGAGATCTTTCCAAAAAATCATATCACAATCCTCAATCTGAATTGCAATCTATCTGTTTTCAATGTGGCATACACTTAAGAGGATATCCGGACTCAAACTCATCAAGACCTAAGTAACACTATTTTAAATATCAAACAAAGTTGAATTCAATTGTTCTCTCATTCACTAACTAAGCGGAGTTAAGATACACACCCCGAAGATGGCGAGTGAGTGAGGAAGGCCCCTCACCTCTGCCCGCTGCGTGGATCTCGGATTTGCGCAAATAAATCAATACCATAAGTGAACTAAGATACATAGAGAAATGAGAGAAGTTACTAAATCAACCGGAATGTTCAAGCAAATTATAGAAAAAACCCGATCTAAATCCGTTAAGTAGTTCTCTCGTGAAAAGCGGACAGACATACAGACAGAAAGACATTGGATTTTATATATTAAATATTAGTAAACCTTCAAAATAATGTGCAATTAAAGTATCAACAGCATTCTCGGCACTTCTGGAGCTTAGTAGAGCCAGATCACTATCAGAATCTTCATGAAGCAGCTCTGAAAATGTCTGCTTTGTTTGGGTCTCCATACGTCTGTGAGTCTGACATGAATGTCATGAAATCAAAGTTCAGATCAAGTCTGACATACGTACATTTCAGTGACTCCATAAGAGTGAACCTAAGTGGCTCCAGTCCACCATACAGCGGTCATGTTGAGTCTTCTGACTAACTAAAAAACACATCACACATGCAACTGGACATGTGAATACTCTTGTGAAGTGAAACAGTGACCTGGAACAAAATGACAAATGAAGAAGGAATATCTGTGTATTTGGAATTGCATTGTTTTGTTTTCACAGCATTCGTGTTTTAATTCAATAGTGTGACATACACTAGAAAATGCATATAGACATACACAATGCACTTGCAGGTGAACTAAATATTTTTTGTGATGTTTTAATGCAAAATGTGAGTTGTGGACACCAACATTTTGTAAATGTTGAGGCGGAACAAGTTTATTCAGTTTGTTTGGGCTGAAATAAGCTATGAGGATAAACATTAGAAAACAGGAGTAGCTCTTGCCCATTTCGTAAAAATGCCTCTCAGGGGGAAAAGGTTGGAGACCTATGGATTAAAGGAACAGTGTTCAATTCATTTTGGTAGTCCTGAAATCCAACTGGGTTAGACAAAGATTAGAGATTCGATTCCAAAGGGAACTGGAGGAAAAAAAAAGCAGATAAAACACCATTCACAAAACAGTGTATTGTGACCAAAGCTTTTGTGTAGACCTTCTCACAGAACCCCATGTGTGCCTTTTTGGCATAAAGAACAGACCGTCTGAAAGTAAGGGAGACTAGAGAGACATCAGAGAGAGACTCCCTTCCATCCACCTGGTTGCTGAAGACGTCGTCCATGCATCAGCCCAACTGCTGAATCTAAAAGCCATTCGAGATAGCCTCCTGTGACACAGATGTTATCTTTGTTTAAGCTTTGTGTATTAGGGCTTCCCATCCAGAATTTACTATTACTCACCATTTTCTATCATTTATTTAATTTAGTTCATTTGCTATTGTTCTATTCTTAATATAGCATGCTGCATTACTTTAACATTTCGACACTTTGTTTCTTGTAACAAGACTTTGCTAAAAGCCAGTAACTCAGTAACAAATAAGTTTAAGTGCCAGAGAGGAGGGGCAGGCATCCTGGCCCGGATAAAGAAATGATTCAAGCCCAGCCAGGAGGCCATAATGGAAGGAGCAGGTGAATGGGCTCACTGGGGGCAGATCATTCCCCCACACAACAGGTGACAGCGTCCCTCAGAGCTAAACCCAATCAGAACACCCTTAGGGTTGCAAGGGAGTTGGAGTCTGGAAATTCAGCCATGTCCTGGTCTTTGGGGACCACCAGAGGGTGCTACCAGGGGAGGACTACCCTGGTTTCCACACAGTCCAGAAATACTCTGGACAGCCTGGACAGGAGACCGGAAGCAGTTCCTGGGTCTGGATTAAAAGGAAGCCTGCTGCCTCACTTAAGTTGAGTCAGAGTCAGGAAGCAGTGGGCATTGCTGTTTTGGAGGAGGAAGGAGGAATTGTGATTGGTTTATTTTGCTGGAGTTTGTATGAAGAAGGTGTCTTATTAAAGAAAAAAATCATTTTGAACTTGAAATTGTGTTGCTTATTGCTGTGTCTGTGGTTTGGGGCTCCGGGGCACCCCCTGGTGGTTACATAAGAAACTCAACCTTGATCATGGGATACTGTCATTATTTGGGAAACCTCTTGCTTTTTCTACAGCTTTGTGTTAAGTTATTTTCTACATTCTTTTTGCTAAATAAGGCTTTTGGACTATTTAGATTTTGATTATGAAGTCTGTTTTTGATTTCATTAAGTTACTAGTGTTTAATGTTCTGCCGTTTCAACGTTTTATGTGCTTAGGGGTGCCAATATTTTGAGTGTATTTTGCTTGCTGTTGCCAAGAGCAGCTTGTGGCCTTTGAAGCCAGTAGAGCACATTAAAGCTGGCAGAACATGCCCCCCAGAAAAAGAGAGATGCCCCTAACCTCAATATTGTATGTGGCATCAAATATTTTCATGGGGCTTAGGGGTTGTTTAAAACATTTTCAGGAAGAAGACCTTTGTGTGTTTTTCCAGGTTTAATTTCAGAATCTGATCTACCTTTGTCACTTGGTGTCTCCTAGTTTTGACCAAGTTTTCTGTCTGATCCACTGTCTTTTTCTTGATTTTATTCTGCCAAGCACCATTGGTAGAGTAGGTGTCAGTGGCTCCAGTTCTGATGATGCTCACAAGCAGGTTTATGGTGCTTTCATAGCTGTTTGTTTCCAAACGTTAAATCATCATTAAAAGTCAAGCTCAGTGCTATTGCTCTCTAATGTTTAAGTGTTTTCTTTTTCTTCTTCTGTTTTGAGGTGTTCATGTGTTTTTGGGATAGCAATTGGCGGCAAGATAAAAGGACCCATTTTTCAGGGAGTTTGTGCCCGATACAAAATGCAATAATTGTCTCATTACATGATGAAGTGCTAGCCAGTGAGTCCAAAGGTATTTTTCTTGTATGTAGGTAGGCGAGATGTTTCTGTTCTGAAGTCATTCTGACTCCACAATAATAATAGTTCACACTCAATAAAGATGAGTCGAGTCGGTTCCAAAGGAGGCCACATCTGCCTAAGACTGGACAATCCCTCCACCATGTTTCACAAATGAAGTTATGTGCTGTGCGATGTTCTTCTCCTTTGTTTTCACTTAGCTGCCACTGTGGTTGAGGTTTATCTCGTAACAGTCTGTTCTTTGGCTTCATCATCTTGGTTTTTAGCAAACATCCAGTACGAGGTTTACCTTAAGATGCTGCCTTTAGAAGTCTGTCAAATCTTTACCAAACTCTACATCACAGTCTGTGGAGTTTTCAAGTAGGGCAGTGGATTCTTCAGTATTTAAGTGTTAAATCTGCCTCAGTTGTCATGCCATTCATGTTGGAAGACGTTAAATAAAAGGAATGACATGTCTGAATATTTCAAAATTCATTTATTTCTCTTTTCTGAAAAACAAAACAGAGTGATGCCCCTGACGTAAGAGGCCAGAAACAGACGGACAGGACAGCCCTTACCACTCACGTGTCACCAGAGACAAACCAGCAAGGCGAAGCGTCACTCAAGGAGAAAGCTGTCAGAGACAGAACTCTAATCGAGTGACCACTCCAGGGAGATATTTATGCTCTAACAACTGAGGAAATACAAACCCCATCGCATAAATGCAAGGCAGTTTTCTAGGACTTCACTGTGCGTACCTGCATTTTGGGGTTCATTTAAACTAATTACTGTCCAGTCTGTAACCTCAGAATGAATAAGATGAACAAGAAGATAATTAATGGTAAAATAAAAATATAGTCAGCATGTTTGCAATTAAAAATACGGTGTACAAAAATCTGAACCATCACTAACAAACAACTTCCCTAACAAGAAGAGAATGTGTGAAATCTTGTTTATTTTTAGCACATCAAGTATAAAATACGGCTGTGGCAAGTGTGCCACCATGTATACCAAGGAGAGTCATTAACTTCACGTAGCTACTGTAAGCAACAAAAGAAAAAATTATAAGATGGCAGTGTCCATGTAATTAGAAAAGGTCTATCACAAAATGATAAAATAATGCTAAATACAACCATTATATGCAATAAAGTACATAATTAATATAAGAAAAACACAAAGATCAAAACAATTAGGATGGAAAAAAGGTATATGTGGATGAATACAATGAAACTTACCTACACAACAAACCCATAAGGCAGGGTAGAAAGCAATAAAATAAGTTTACGTTCAGGATCATTCTGGGGTCTACTACTAGTATTGCAGTTCTACCATCTGCTATGTGTGGGTTTGTGACGATGGATTTAAATATGTACTGTTTTTTTAGAACACGGCACAATGGACATTTGTTGGATTTTACTTTTGTTTTAGCTGGTTTTTAATAACAGCACTTTAGAACTTTTTCCACCATCCTCTGGCATCATCAGTGAATTGCCCTCATTTGTCAGCTCATCTCAGTCATAACTATCAACGGTGTTGGTTCAGCAGACTCCCATGTGGGAAGAGGGAGTCTGTAGGGGACTGGCATCATCACAGGGTTCATTTTTAATACTTTCTTGCTCAGTTGTTACATTCAGCGGCCATAAAAAGGGTTCGGGCCCACTCTCAAACTCAAAAGAATGTCACAAACATACATATAATTATACAAGAATAAAATCATTGTTTCGTGTACTCACAACTGTAAATCTAATTTTGTATATGCAGTATATTGTGACCAATAGAGGGCAGGGCAGCATTCGAAGCCCCAAACACAAGTCCCATGTTTTTAATAAAATATTTATTAACAAATGCCTCACAAAAGCCTCTGGAATTGATATTAACACAAGTTTTCTTCTCCTTTTTTCTTTTTTCTCTCCTTCCACGCCCCGAGGTGAGCATCGTCTCTATTCCACTTGACTCTAACTCACCTGGATGAGGTGGAGTAGCTTCAGGAGCAGCCATGGGATGCACATTACGTCCCCCAGAACACTTGGTGGCAGCCCCCCTGTTTAGCATCGGGGCCACAATTATGTTACACCGGAGCTCATCCCTGTTGGGCTCCGTGGCCACCGCCATGGGGAGCTGCATGGCTTGACAAGCCCATGTGGGCTGGAAAGCAACCAGACTTGGAAGTGCAGCCAGAATTAGGTTAATTATCACCTGATGCACTTCCAGGTAGGCTATATAAGAAGCCAGCAGCCATAACTCCAGAAGCCAGAGTTGGGAGGAGGAGGACAACGCATGCCGGGAGGAGTGGTGGTGAAGAGTGTGCCTTGTTTTGGTTCTTTGCTTTATTTTGTTTGGTGTGCTTTTGGGACTGTGTACTGTCTGTGGGACTGTGACGATGTGGGTTCTGGCTCCACGCTCCCTTTGATGTTTGAAGCACTTGAACCCAACACCGTCAATAATGTTACCGAGTGAGCTAGTCAGTGGAGGCAAATAAACAATTGAGCAAGGGGTGGTGCAAAAAGTGCAATAGTGCTTTTATTCAAAAACCAACAAAAACAAGTGTTCAAATAAATAAATAATCCATTAAAAGAACACGTGTAGGTTAAAAATCAATAGAAAAAAAACAATCCTTAAAAACGAGAGGTTAAATCTTCCTATGGAAGCAGTTTTAAAAAAACAACAAATCCGGTGCTCTTCTGTTAGCGTCTCACCTGCTAATCCCGTTTGGGCCAAACAGCAGGCAAGACGCTCTCTGCAGCTGCCCTCCTGAAACACACGCATGAGACTGGAGACCTCCCGATCCCTGGCTCCGGTATGGCACTCATCCCAGTCCCGGAGAACTTGGTTTCCAACCAACGGCCAGGTCGCCCACGTTGGGATTCCAGCACCAAGTCTCCCGACTTCCGCTGCCTTTCAATGGCCTCTCTGCGGCCAGTCGCCTTCCCTGGTCACTCCCGCTACCTGATCGCTCAGCGGGAGCGACATCAACACAAACGCCTGGGTGTCGGTCTAACACCCAGCTTCCACGCAGCTGTCTACGAGCGCTCGATCGCGCGCTCACCACACTCACGCACCGCCTGCTTCCTCTCTTGCTCCCGGTAACCTCCGTCCTCTCCTTTCCTTTTTTTCTCTCTCCATTTTTTTTCCCCGAACGTTTCTTTTTTTCCTCTAAAACCGACTCGCGCTTCTTTTTAAAATGACGAGGGCCACCGCAGCTGCAGCATTAGCCACGGGAGCAATCACGGATGTGGGCAGTTCCTCACCTGTACACACGGTGAGAAACGCCCACATCGACAACTGCCCCGCGGCTCGCTACAACAACGCCCCCTCACGAAGCCGCCTCGGGTGCGGTGATTATTTATTTAAAAATGGCCTGTGCTCAGTGAGCTGTGGACCCTTAACACCACAGGGACACGGGGAAGACGTGCCCCACAGGTGAAGAAAAATAAATCTTTTTGTTTAGTTTTCACGTGCCTCCGTTGTCAGTCTGTGTCGGATCGGGCACCTATATAGCACTTTTCACAATATATATCTATACTAATAAAAGGCAAAGACCTCACTGACTGACTGACTCACTGACTCACTGACTCACTGACTGACTGACTCACTCATCACTAATTCTCCAACTTCCGTGTAGGTAGAAGGCTGAAATTCGTCAGGCTCATTCCTTACAGCTTACTTACAAAAGTTAGGCAGGTTTCATTTTGAAATTCTACGTGTAACGGTCATAACTGGAACCTACTTATGTACATATATACGGCCATAGCCTGCAGCTCGGTCGCCGTGTGAGGCAGAATTGCGTCCCTCATCGTCACGCATCTCACGTAATTGAGTGCCTGCCCATATAAGGCCGTCCGTCAGCATTACACAATTGAGAAGGCAGCAAAAGAATATGAAGCGAGTGACGCATACAAGCATATTCATAAGTGCAGCTACTGCGGAAACAAAGCACACGGTGAAAAAAGTCAATGTCCAGCTAAAGGAAGACAATGTGAAAAATGTGGTAAATTGAACCACTTCGCTAAAGTTTGCAGGACTTTGGAAAGGTAAACTCATGCATGCAGTGTGTGATGTCTCAGATAAAGAGGAAGATGAGCTGTTTATTGATGTAGTAAGAAAGGAACAACCCTCTGAATCTGAACAAGCCTTTGTAGACATATCAATAGGAAAGCAAGGTGTAAAGCTTAAATTTAAATTAAGTTCATAGACACGCTGCCACTAAATATTTGCAGGCAAATCCACAACTTAATACCGGGAGTGCCTGTTAAACATCTTAGTTTCACAAGTACTGATTTGGGTAGTGAACACTTCGATGAATGAAAACTATTATCTTTACAACGGTTGACAAACACGGAATGTAACTTGAACACAACACATCCTCCAAATACGAACCTGATTGAAGCAAATAATGATAATCAAATCCTTGATGACAGCAACACTCATAACAGTGACAAAACAATTACATTGACAATCATGTTACGTTATTTTTAAAATGTTTCCTTTTCTTTTTCATAACTTCTATATAACGCTATATATATATATATAGACTAGCTACAGTAGCTGTCAAAGACAGCTAATAAAATAATTAAAAAATATTTGCAATCTCTTGCCCTACATGTACCTTCAGTGCCTTTCCTCTGTAGTTGCGTGTGTTAACGTCTCTTAACTGACGCTCCCTCTCTTGAGTGCATTCCTGTAAAGCCTACTTCTCAGACTGTCGTTATTTCCTGAGTGCCTTTCTCGCCTCCTCCAGTTTCATACCTGCCATCTTTGTAGAAAGCTCTCTCAGCATGCCAAATACCCCTTTATCCTCCCTGTACACCTCACACTCACACTTCCTCAAACATTACATCACTAAAGCCAAACAGACCAATCAGACTGCTCAGAGGGACTGAACACATAGATTTTAGTTGTTTGTTATATAGTAGATAATGCAAAGTTGACCGACTCACTCACTCATTTGCTCATCAATAAAACACTATTTCCCATTTAGTTAAAAGGCTGTAATACTAGGGTGTTGTATATGTGTTAGCCATTATGAATGTAGAGAAAAGCCAAGTAAAATGACACATTTTATTGGCTAACTAAAAAGATTACAATATGCAAGCTTTCGAGGCAACTCAGGCCCCTTCTTGGGTAGGGTGGTACATCCAGGGCATTAGACTGTCACATCCTTGAAAACCTGATATATTTGCAGATAGAAAAGATGTCGTTCTGCACTTTGACTCAGTTTCATGTTTCCTTTTTTAGATGAGTTATATGTGCAGCAAATAGCAGTTTTTTTAGTGTGATATTTGTAGGGAACATCATAAAATTTACAATATTTGCCGGCACTCAGATGGTTTCAATGGAACCACAGTGTTGCTTTTTGCAGGTTTTTTCACACTTGGAGGTGCATCTCTGTGTTAATAAGATCAGAGTTTTTACAACCGCTTCTGTTTTTTATACCTGTTTTATAAATTTCTTTCAAAAATTTTTCACAATTGATCATTCAAGCAGTGTTTATGTTACATATCAAATTCTGTGGGCCTGCATGAGAGACAATTAAGGACACAGTCACCCTTCATATGACTTTTACTTGTACATCTTCACTTGAGGTACCTTCATTTCTGATTTTGCTGATCACCTACTTCATCCACAGATTATTCCCAATCCCAGCACCCGTGATGTGCACATTGTGATTATTTCATAAAGCACCTCAATCTGCTCTATAGAGTAGGATGTCATGTCTTGTAATCTTATGTCCAAGTCATTGCTGATGCTTTGTGATATACCATTTAATGGGATGTATGGTGGCGCAGTGGTTAGTGCTGCTGTCAAACATCTCCAGCAGACCAGGTTTGAAACTCAGTCCTGTTACTTTCTTATTATACTTTTCTTCTTGTATCTTAGAGGGTCTAAATTGACTTGTTTTGACTGAGTGTGCTGTCCCACACTGAGTTGGTTTCTGTCTGCCCCTTGTACTGTTGGAGGAGGAGGAAGGTGGGAGCATACACTGATTACAGCACTTTGTCGCACCCACCACATGACGAACCACCCAGATTGGGACCCGAGTGCAGCCATGCAATACAATTAAGGTTACAGTCTTCTGAACTGCAGGATCATGGGGGCTCAGTGGTTGCACTGACACATAAAGTCTCCAAAGACTTAGGTTGGGGATGTATTTGCAGAGTTTGCTCATATTAGATTTGGTTTCCTCTGGTGTCACAGTTCATTCCTCCTCATGATTTAAGAACTTTGGACACAGGGGAAACCCTAGGAAAAGAACAAGGAACTTTTGATGCTTCTGGGTATTTTCTTTTCAAGAAAAGAGAGAAATGTCCAGAATGCCAAAACCCCAGGACAGAAGGACTGGTCCTCTAGGACAGCTAAACCATCAGGGAGCTCAAACCCTTCTGACCACATGGCCCAGAGACCTGTGAGTTAAGGGAGGACCAGATGTACCCCTGCCAGTTCATCTTGGGCTGCTGTCCCCCTGTTATTAGGGAAAGTTATGCAAAAAGAGATATGTGCTTGCATCAGTGAAGATAATTTAAATGAAGAGCAGGGATGAGTAGGGTTGTCAGATTAGAAAATTTGAAATACGGGACACTCTTAAAATCTCTCTATATTACTATATATAAAATGTATACATGCCCCCTAGGGCAACATGGTGGCACAGTGGGTAGCGCTGCTGCCTCGGAGTTAGGAGACCCGGGTTTGCGTCCCGTGTCCTCCCTGTGTGGAGTTTGCATGATCTCCCCGTGTCTGAGTGGGTTTCCTCCGAGTGCTCCGGTTTCCTCCCACAGTCCAAAGACATGCAGGTTAGGTGGATTGGCGACTCTAAGTTGTCCCTAATGTGTGCTTGGTGGGTGTGTGTGTGTGTGTGTGTGTGTGCACCCTGCGGTGGGCTGGCACCCTGCTCGGCGTTTGTTTCCTGCCTTGTGCCCTGTGTAGGCTGGTATTGGCTCCAGCAGACCCCCATGACCCTGTGGTTAGGATATAGTGGGTTGGATAATGGATGGATGGACATGCCCTCCTACACACCCACACCAATATATTATATAAAAGTAGAGACCTAAGTTAAAAACATAAAGCAAGGATGAGAAAAACAAAAGTAAAGTCATTTGAAAATTATTTAATACAAGCTAAACAAAATTCTGTAAAAGTGAAATCATTTGAAAATATTTATTTAATACAGACAACAGATAAATATTATTATAATTATTTGATACAGGCAGTTAGAAAAAAAGTGGGCCGTGGCAAGTAGTAACGACACACTTTGCTGGCAGTCACTGTATGTTGCAATGCTGATCCAGAACTGCACAGCAGCGCGGCTGGAGAGCGAAACGGCAAGAGTGTCGCTGTCCTCAGCCAACCATAGCAACTGAACAAGCTGCAAACAGGCAGCAAACACTCGTTTCCTTGTTACATTTGGGTCATTTTTATCAAGAGAATCTGAGAAAAGAAAGTGCTTATAAAGTTACAACCAAGTAGCCTACCGTAAGAAGGTAGTAAAAATATATTATTATTACGAAATTTGAACATGAACTAAATACGGGACATTTGGGTGTACCTGAAAGGTCAGCACAGGACAGGGGACAAAATGATCAAATATGGGACATGTCCTGTATATAAGGGACGTCTGGCAACCCTAGGGATGAACAAACCCCGGTGAATTTTCTTTACCTGTAGTTGGGCAAGAATGCTGAAATATTCAGGGATTTTAGCAAACTCGGTGGAATGCATTGAAGTCAAAGGGAAGGAGAAACTAAACTAGTTCTGAGTGGATTACAACTGGGCAATGATCTTCTAAGTGTCAGTGACGACTAGGGAAGTGTCTTCCAGTGATGCTGCACCAATTATTGGGGGACTTGAGCTATGGCAGCAGTGCTAACCACTCCACCATCATACATCCCTGAAATAAAATTATGCTCTAAGTTTTTTATATCTCTCTCTGAGTCTCCCAAGTTCCTATCAATATGACTGACACCCAAAGAGTGTAATATACGCGGGAGGGCTGTCACTGTTACTGCCTTAACTACACAGCAAAATCTTCAGTGTAGTTTAGTGTTGTTTTTTAAGTGTTAACTTTTTCTGAGGTTAAGTGTTAATTCTGGTGTTGATTTGAGGACATCAACACTTGGAGTCTTACAGAGTGTTTAGATTGAGTGTTATTTTGGGGAGTAGGTCTACATTACACCAGCAAAGAGTGGATTTGATTTCCGGCGCCAGCTGGAACAGCACTTCCTTTTTCTTTAATGGCGGCCGTTACTGATTGCACTTTTAGATGATAGATAAATTAAGGTGAGTATGATACTTATTTTTAACAAATTAACAACTGAAAAACAATTGAATTTCAATCAGTACATTTTTACAATAGCAAGTATATTGCCATTTCATGCTTATACAGTAAGTGAGATTTATAATGTTAGAGTTTCATACTAATATTACTACATTAAACCCCTTGATAAATGGAAATAGACTACTTGTTATTTTAGCAAATTAATGATTGAGTAGATTATGTAGGGATATTTCAGTCCAAATACATCTTAAACTCAAAGCGGCCCAGTGTCAGGACGACAAAGGTTCAAAAAATGTTTTAAAACACATTTCACCGCATCATGCAGACGAACAACACCACATACCAACACAAACAACCTCATTTCAAATCCACGGGTCTGTACTACACACATGGAAAAAATACATTAAATTGCTAGTTGGATTAAAACTTGAAAAGTTTCTAACTGAAGGTAAGTTTGAATTTAATTAAGCGTTAGCTAATGTTTCTTCTGATTTGAAAAATTCATTTTATTGACATTTATTATCAAATTTCTCCTTTGATGAGACAGATACTAATGTGGAGGAAGATATTTTTCAAGAGTTGATTCAGAACAACCGATATGCTTCACAGTAAGATGTCCTCCACAAGGACTTTTTGCTGACCTGGATTTTTCTGATGGTGTATAATTTCGTACAGAAATGTTCAAATGTCTTCATAAAATATTTGAAAGTTAATCAATATTGATCTTCTCTTTTTGAAAAAATGATTTTCGCCCTCTGCTACCTTAACACCAAGTACATGCACTGATGCGTTTTAAACTCCAGTGATGTAGAAGGGTTGGGGAGAACACAGCCGGACCGGACCTGTCTGCAACCCCAAACTCGTGTAATGCCTGAGAAGTTGCGAGGTTTGGTAAGTACAAACATTCTCTTCTATTTATTTCTAGTTAGAGGAATTTAGTGTGATTGAGACATGACGGCTTTGTGTTGTTTTTCTGTATGCAATTTCATTAGGTGATTCAAGACTTTATTGTGCTGTTCAATACTGAAACATCTGCAAGATTGCTTGAGTAGTAGGAGACAGCATTTAAGCAGAAAGTCATCAAAGAAGCAAAGTCTCTCACTTTGACAGCAGAAGTTCAAAGTTATATCAGTGCAACAGAGAAGCAACAGTCTGAAAATGGCTAAGTAGTATTTTGAAATTTTAAATGACAGGCGAGGCTCTCTGTTCTACATACTACTTAATATTTCTGAGCATTGACCCCTTCTCATTTTCCGTCAGACTGTAACAGCGACATCTCCTCTTTCTTGCTGCTGTTCTATTTGTTACCACCTTCTGCAGGGAGGAACGAGGCTACAATCAGTCGAACTGGTGCTGTTGACAGGCTTGTACATTTAAATAAGGTAACTTTACTAATGCAAGATCAGTGTCTTTGCAATGTGTTGTACAGTCATAGATTTTTTATTGGTTGATTGGTACTGAAGGAAGTTGTTCTCTTGCTTTTCACCCAAGACCAATATGTAATGTATCATTTTTTAGTCTTATTGGTGACATGTAAATTTAATATCAATTTTAACCATATTGCAGTGGTCTGTACTTGTCTCTGCTTTCTAGCATATTATCTTCTTCCCTTTGAACATGACATGAATTACTAACACTTGTAAGTTGTAATTGCTGACAACATCCATATTTACTATGTTAAATTTTAGGTGTTGTTACGCCTGTTTACTGCCCCTTTGCTGGTTTTGCGGGAAGTGAAAGCGCTGGCTGAGCAACAGGTGATATTAATCACTAATTAAGCCTCTGGGAGGGTCATGATGTATAAAAACCTGTTTTTTTCCTTTGGAGGTGAGTCAGGTTTTGTGTTTGGTTGTGTGTTTTCTTTCCCCTCTTCTTAGCTTTTCTATTAATTACTCGCGCGTGTATAATTTTATTTTACACCCCTAGACGTCTAGTTTTGTTATGTAAACTTTTCTTATTTTGGGTAAATAAATGGAGTTTTCCCCAAGAATGTGGTGTTGTGCCAGTTTTATGTTGCGACTTACGAGCCAGCCGTAACAGTGTAGCACTTCTCATATTTTCAACCTGATAGAATGTTATTCATTGTTTGAAGTGTTTAATGTATTAAACTATTCTGTTCTGTTTTGAAATTGCTGTATATTTATTAAATGTATCATGCGTCATTTTTTATAGTCCTGTACCAGCACTTAAGAACATTTCAGCAGGAGAGAAGGTCACCAACCATACTTACTTGCAGTAGGACAAACCAAGAAGAGGATCAACAATTTTTATGTGGTTGTGGACAAGCAGCTCATCCCTTGTGCAGGAACCACCTCCCTGAGTGCCATTGATGAACTTTCAAAGTTCATTACGTTTTTAACGTCTCCAATGAAGAATCTCTGGCAAATATCTAGATCCTTTTATTTAATGCTGTCCTTTTTAAATGATCACCACTAGCACTTATTTATTTTTTTACACAATTGCCATGCATGTTGATGAGCTCAGTGTTACAGAGCAGTGTTTGCACAAAGGATTAATAGCAGCTGTAACCTATACAGTATGTAAATGTACAAATATGTAAATTAACCCTTGTATCCTCTATTAATTGCCTGTATCAAATAATTATAATAATATTTATCTGTTGTCTGTATTAAATAAATATTTTCAAATGATTTCACTTTTACAGAATTTTGTTTAGCTTGTATTAATTAATTTTCAAATGACTTTACTTTTGTTTTCCTCATAACCCATTCAAATCCTTGCTTTATGTTTTTAACTTAGGTCTCTACTTTTATATGATATATTGGTCTGGGTGTGTAGGAGGGCATGTCCATCCATCCATTATCCAACCCACTATATCCTAACCACAGGGTCATGGGGGTCTGCTGGAGCCAATACCAGCCTACACAGGGCACAGGGCAGGAAACAAACCCCGAGCAGGGTGCCAGCCCACCGCAGGGTGCACACACACACACACACACACCCACCAAGCACACATTAGGGACAATTTAGAATCGCCAATGCACCTAACCTGCATGTCTTTGGACTGTGGGAGGAAACCGGAGCACCCAGAGGAAACCCACTCAGACATGGGGAGATCATGCAAACTCCACACAGGGAGGACACGGGACGCAAACCCGGGTCTCCTAACTCCGAGGCAGCAGCGCTACCCACTGTGCCACCATGTTGCCCTAGTGGGCATGTATACATTTTTATATATAGTAATATAGAGAGAGATTTTAAGAGTGTCCCGTATTTCAAATTTTCTAATCTGACAACCCTACTCATCCCTGCTCTTCATTTAAATTATCTTCACTGATGCAAGCACATGTCTCTTTTTGCATAACTTTCCCTAATAGCAGGGGGACAGCAGCCCAAGATGAACTGGCAGGGGTACATCTGGTCCTCCCTTAACTCACAGGTCTCTGGGCCATGTGGTCAGAAGGGTTTGAGCTCCCTGATGGTTTAGCTGTCCTAGATGACCAGTCCTTCTGTCCTGGGGTTTTGGCATTCTGGACATTTCTCTCTTTTCTTGAAAAGAAAATACTCAGAAGCATCAAAAGTTCCTTGTTCTTTTCCTAGGATAAAATCTTTTCCCCTGTGTCCAAAGTTCTTAAATCATGAGGAGGAATGAACTGTGACACCAGAGGAAACCAAATCCGGCTGTATTAGTTTAGGTACTTTGACATGGAATGCCCAAAGCAGCTCCACCTAATATTTTGAACTGAACAACTTTACCACTGATCAGAGCTGTACAGTTGTTTGAAAAAAGTAGCTGCGAATATGCAACTGACTTTCTACTAGTAAAACAAGGGTCAAATACTCAGTTCTAAAAGGGCCGGACAAAATGAAATAAATAAATAAGCAACGAAAAACATATTTCGTGACACATTTATTTATTTATGCTCTCATTTCATGACATATTTATTTATTAAGGCTGTCGTTTCATGACACATTTATTTATTTATGCTCACATTTCACAGTACTTTTATTTATTTACGCATTTATTTATTTATTTCATTTTGTCCAAAATATTCCTCCATTGAAACCCTCCAATTATTGTTGGTGCCAGTAAACGGCAAGTGAGACAATACTCAAACTTTATTTCAGTCATAACTTATGTTTATTTGCAGACAAACCAAGCATATGCCAAATGTTGCATTAAATAATAGATGAAAACATACAACCTGAACGAATTTAATCAGAGTCATATAGCAAGCTTCATGTCAGGTTGTTGATTGTGTTTTGGTTGCTTCTGTCTTTGTCTTTTTAGGTCAGATATGATGCTTATTCACTCTCCTCCACATTTTGCAAAGTCTTAATTCTTGTTTTTTTAAATCTGGTGTATAATGTGTATACATGAAACTTTTATTAATGTGACATTAGCTTCTAAATAAAATGAGGTGCAGTAACTTAATATTGCATCTAAAATAATACAATGCCAGATATACTGTACTAACACTCACTATTAACATTTTGATACTCCACACTTGTCAGGTGTTGAAATCAACACCGTAAGAGTTAATTTTTTAACACTAGTAGTGTTTTGAACATACAGTTGATGTAAACTAAATTCCTGAAACACTCTGCTGGTGTTAAAAAAATAACTCTTATGGTGTTGATTTTAACACCTGACAAGTGTGGAAAAATGTAACACTACACAAAGTGTAACTTTAACTCGATTTGGTGTGGACCTATATAAACTCTGAAGAAGAGTTAAAATTAACACTGTAGGTGTGAAATTAACACTTTGGATTTTGCTGTGTACTGTAGGAGGAGAACTTGCATCCAGGCCAGAAAGGAGGACAGTTTTGTACCAAGAATGAGAAGCCAGAGTGGAACTTCAGACGGCTGGTGGAAAGAAATCTTTGTGCCCAGCTGGTACAATATAGTGGATGAACCAGAGGAAGCAGAAAGTCAGGAGTTGTTTCATCCCCCATATGCCAGATGGCAGTGGTCCTCATATGGCAGCATAGTTGGGACATCGCAGAGGTGCTTGGAAGTTGGAGCCCAGAAGTGTAGCCCTGTTGGGGTCCACAGGTGCCTATAGAAGGCACTGTCTCCTTACTTTGTTTGTGGCTCAGAAGTGCTTCCAGGGAGACCAAAAATATTCCCGGGTCTGGCGTAAAAGGGATCCCACTGCTTCACATTAAGGAGTCAGAGTTGGGTGGCAGCAGGCAACACTCAATAGGAGGATGAGGGGAGGAAGAATTTATTTATTTATTGTGAATTTTGGCTAATCTTTGGGAGCATGATTATTGAAGAGGTGCTGTGTTTAAATAGATGTCTTTTATTTGAACCCAAATGTGTGCTGGGCATTGCTGTTTCTGAGGCTTGGGGCTCAGTGATGGCCCCTGGTGGTTACACTACGTTTTCAAGCAAGCTGCATAGCCCTCTTAATCCAGTAGTGAAAATTCAACCAACAATGCATCTATGCAGAACAATGAAGTACTTTTACAATATTCTGACAATGCTTAGCTCAAGTACCTCTCAAATATACTACAAGGTTTTATTTTCTTAAACACATGTGAGGTGCAAATCTGTCTGAAGTACCAATCAGGCAATGACATTACTCATGTGTGTGTACACCATAAATTATCTGCATGTGTGTGAAACAGAGTCATAAAGTGTGAGATGGAATGAGCTATCCATCCATCCATTATTCAACCCGCTATATCCTAACTACAGGGTCATGGGGGTCTGCTGGAGCCAATCCCAGCCAACATAGGGCACAAGGCAGGAAGCAAACCCCGGGCGAGGTGCCAGCCCACATTGTGAAATTTATTTGCATGTGCAATACAAATCAGGTGGCACAGCTCAGTTAGTAACATCCCCATCCATCATGGATTTTATATCTCTGTGATGCTTGTCTAAGCCAGCCACACAGCCAATGTCAGGGAGAAAATCATCAAACAGTGACACAGGCAAACCCAGCAAGTCTGCTGCAAAAAAGTTTTGGTGAATTTTGACGATCATGCTAGTAAAGAGGCACTGGTAGCCTTTGAGTTTACTAAAGATATCACACCAGATACAGGTGGAAACCCATTGTAATGAAATTCATGAGACCATAAAACTATTACATTATAATTGAAATTTCGTTATAATAAATATGGGGAAAATACGTATACTATTGTGACTGATTTGCCATATTTAATAGCAGTGGCGCAAGGAAGGCTTCATAGCTGCTCTGCTGAATCTGGTAAACAGGAAACCAAGGGCAAAGTAATTGGTTGTCCTCTTCAGGGTCAAGCTTACTGCATAACGTGCTTGTTGCACAATATTTAGAACGTTTAACACCGGGCTTTGACCTGCTCTTCCTCACATACTCCTGATCTCTCACCACTCATCACTGGTGTTCTTCTAATCTGAAGATAGGGCCTAAAGCAGGACGCTTGGCCATGTTGCGACTTCTATCTCATGTGCTTGAGTGCTGAAGTAACATCTCTTATTTTAAATGAAGTCTTGAGACTGTACCTGCCTTCTCTATACAGTAATAACATACCTGTATTTTCCCTGGAAACCTGGACTCACGTTCCTGTCTGTGACCCAAGTTTGACAGTACCTGTATAAATAAAAACCACGCTTCTTAAACTGCAAAAAACATTTTATTTGAAAATGAGATGTTAGATGTAACTTTTTTCTATATAGAAATACAGGTATGAATACAGAATGAAAATGAGATGTTAGATGTAACTTTTTTCTTTCCACGTAAACTGAGAAGGGCTATGAAATTTGAAAAGTAAAGTATCCTCACACAACACAACTACCCATGCTCACCTAGACTGGCCGAGATGGGACATTATGCAACAAACTGTCATTTTCTCTTAGTCTAACAAGAAAAAGACAGCCTGTTGCAGGGTTGCCAAGACTGTAATGCTGCATTAAGTACTTTTTGCATCTTCGGTAGACATTTTGGGGCGAAGAAACATTCATTATACTGAAATTTACAGTTCATTAAAATTAAATCCATTAAAAACAATGTTGTTTGAACATTTGTCTGGGCCAACAAAAAGTATTTGTTATTCTGAAAATTTTGTTACTTTTGTATTCGCTATAACTGGATTTGATCTGTAATTTCCTCTCACATCCCAATGACAAGTAGGTTAGGGTACCTAAACACTCCAAATTGACCTGTGTCACACACATGCACTTAGGAGGCAGTCAACAAGCCCTGACGTGAGTGACATAATACAAGATAAGGGGTTGGTTTGGGGTGCTGATGTCTCTCTCTCTGTCTGTACAGAACAAAAGAAAATAAACTATAAATACACACACTCACCAACAGCACTTCTGGTATCAGAAAATGGCTCCATACAGACGCCTCTCCATCTGTGATAACACCACCTCCGACTCCACAGGATGAAGTCACATCTGGTCCATCTTTGATGACGTTACTTCCACCCCATTGTGATGGCGTCACTTTTTCCAGCCCACCCTTGATGATGTCACGTCCGGCTCATCGTGATGATGTCACTTCCAGTCCCTCGATGGTGATGTCACTTCCGGCTCCTCAAGATAACGTCACTTCCGACTTCAGTTAATGCCACTTCCGGCTTTCTCATCATTTCCTGCCAACTCATTTCCTGCAGCCATTTTGTATAAAAATGACTGTTCAACTCCTGTAATCTGTCAAATGTTTTTGGTTTTTTCATTCAATATTGACCCTGTTTTGCTGCTATTACACGGGGCAATTCTCCAACTCTTTTTGAAGTTTTCTGCGTTCTTTATTCTTATTACAACTGATGTAAGTAAATGCATTTTATGTAGCATTGCACTGGTGTCCCATCAAGTGCTGGTTCTGGCCAATAAGGCCAAGATCCTAAAAACTTGGTATGTATTTTACTTACTGGTTTTACAGAGACAGCTGTGTGGAACCCCTAAGGCTGGCTGTGCGCTGGAGTCACAGGGGTTGCACCTTAAGTCCTGGGGTTTCTTTACTGGTATGGCAGCTCCCTTGTGTTTTAAAGGCCTAAAAGAAGGGCTAGTTTAGTGGAAGAACAATAACTACTCATGCTCAAATTTTAAGAACATGCAGTAGTTGCATTCTCCTTCTCCTTCTACTGGTTGCAAGGAAGCTCACTCTTTGTCATTGACGCCATTTATTGCCATTGTGATTGGATTGGGGGGACTGAAATGAGGAATGAAATAGACATTTGATTTTAATGCAGGCACAACTGGCAGAGATCCTCTTTCCTTATTCCCTCACTTTCTCCTTTAGACTGATCCTGCCAGGATCACAGAATGCATTCTGCCCCCAGTTTACACATCTGAACAAATATGCCTAGCAGGGAGTGGTTACCCTAGAAAGGTTTGTACTGAATACCCTACCAGAGGCTAGCTGTCTGCTCCTGTTTGGATTACAGACCACAGTCTGCTGCCAGTTCACTACCTCTGATAGGTTTTCAACCAAATGAGCACAAATCAATATGTTACTGAACATCATAACATTTATGACTTTTGTTGGGACTCTCGTGAACGTGGGTGAGGATCTCAATACTTCATCCTGTAGAAACCCTCTAATAATTGTTGGTGCCAGTAAACGGCAAGTGAGACAATATTCAAACTTTATTTCAGTCATAACTTATGTTTATTTGCAGACAAACCAAGCATATGCCAAATGTTGCATTAAATAATAGATGAAAACATACAACCTGAACGAATTTAATCAGAGTCATATAGCAAGCTTCATGTCAGGTTGCTGATTGTGTTTTGGTTGCTTCTGTCTTTGTCTTTTTAGGTCAGATATGATGCTTATTCACTCTCCTCCTCATGTGATGTCTCTAAACAATGCTTTTCAAAATACTTCCTTTATAGCAGGGGTGTCGAACTCCAGGCCTGGAGGGCCGCAGTAGCTGCAGGTTTTCATTCTGACTTTTTTCCTAATCAGTGACCAGTTTTCACTGCTAATTCACTTCTTTTCCCTTCATTTTAATAGTTCTGTTGTTAAGGATTCAGTCCTCTGAATTTATTCATTTCTTCATTAAATGACAGCCAAACAGAAATGAGATGTGAAATGAGCTGACAGATGACCAGCTAAATTGGGATTTCAAACTCCAACCAATCTCTTAATGAGAAGCTGATTCTTGCTGTTAATTGGCTTGTTGCTGCTTTCATTCTGCCACAGCAGACCTTTTTAAAACTGTTGATTTTTCTGTTTTTTCCTAAGGACACCGTCAAAATATTTTGGTGACCTGAGAGATCAACCTTACCGAGACCATCACCCTTCTTTATGTTCAGATATTGTGTGATGTGGCGGCTTGTTTTGTGTCTCATTATTGTTTGGCTGCTAATTAAGAAAAAAGAGACAACTAAGGGGGCGGAGACAAGTTAATTAAAATTAAGGCAAAAGAAGTTAATTAGCAGCAAAAAGTGGTCACTAATGAAGAAGATGGTTAGAATGAAAACCTGCAGCCACTGTGGCCCTCCAGGACTGGAGTTCGACACCTGTGCTTTATAGGATTCCTTGCTGGTTGCTGACAAGTGATCATTTCTAGTGGCCTTGTTAATTGTCAGTGAAGCTAATCTTAGTTAAATATGATAATATGTTGACGGCAAGGTCCCAAGCACCTATTTGGTACCTTCTTACATGTATATACACGTTGTTTAGTTTATCTGAGCTTAAATTTTATTCATTCTGTCACACACGTGTACATGGAAGGCACCTAGAGGGCTTAAATAAAAGTAATACCACACCAGACCAGTGTGTGGCGAGCTGCACTAACTTTCTCTCTCCATCCTCTGCGTACTATCCTCTGAAAATCCCACTAGGTGCAGGTGCTTTGATGACATCACTTCTGGTACCGGCACCATTGATAATGTCACGTGACATCACTTCCTATTCCAGTCACGGCCTTTAAAGCCACCATTTTCTCCAACCTGAGTCAGTTATCTTTTGGACTTTAACCTGAACACAACTCATAAAAAATAACCTTTTGCAGCCAGGGCATAATATATTGGTGGCTGCTTCAAACCTTTTTGATGTACCTGTGTCATTCCTATCACAATTCTAATCGTTATTACACAACTTTTGTATTTTCTCTTACATTTGCATGTCTCCCAGTGTTCTCCTATTATTTGCTTGCATCCCAGTATCCCTTCTCTCTCTCAGTTTCAGTCACGTACTACCTTCTGTCCAAAAGGGCACATTCCTGCTTAACTTCTGCTTAAATACACTTTATCAAGAATGATGCTAGATTTCCAAGTGTATTCACTTAAAAGTTATGCCTTTTCTAATCCTAATATCCACACATATTAAATATTATAAGATCCATTTAACAAACAGTAAAAAGCACACTTGTTTCACACTAATACACAGAACAAAATCTAAAGTGGCAACTGAAAACATTGATGATGTTATTGTTTCTAAGCACATCAGAGTAAAAGACAATCAGAAACTCTGGTTGACATCAGAGGTACCAACTCTGCTGAAAACCTTGGATACTGCCCTTAAAGTTGGTGACATGCAGCCCTCAGAACTGCTCGGGCTAACCTGTCACATGCCATCAAACAAGCAAAACATGGCTATGTGTGAAAAATCCAATAGCCACTTTGAGGAGACTAAAGACACTAGAAGCTTGAGGCAAGGTGTCAAAGCTATCACAGACTACAAGCCCACTCCTTCTGGTCGCAATGATGATGCCTCCCTTCCAGACATGTTCAACATATTTTATTCTTGATTTCATCTACAAAACAACAAACATGCAAGGAAACTCCCTTTTTGTTTGAATAACATGGTGATCTGTCTGACTACTTCTCAGATGAGAAACATTTCTCCAATATCATCCCACACAAAGCTGTTGAATAAGAAAATATACCTGGTTATGTGATACATGAGTGTGTCATTCTATTAGCAGATGTCTTCACAGATAACTTTAACACCCAAGCTACTGTTCCCAAGACCACCAATATTGTTCCTTTGGCCCAAAAAACCCACAGTAACGTGCCTAAACGACTATTGTCCAATTGCGCTCGCTTCTGTCTTCATGAAGTTCTTTTCAAAGAATAGTCATGTCATATTGTATATATGTCATCAAAGCTCCCCAGGCAACCTTGACTGCTCCAGTTTGCATACAGCCAAAATCGGTCCACTGATGACACTGTTTAGATTGCTCTCCATCTTAGCCTTTCTCATTTGGATAAAAGGAATGCTGTTCATTAATCTAACCTCAACATTTAGTACAATAATCCCATAGAACTTAATTGTGAAACCCAGTGGACTAGACCTGACTACACCACGATGTAACTAGATTTTGGATTTCCTTACTGCACGTCCTTAGTCTGTTCAGATGGACACTATCATGTTCAGTATAATCAGACTAAGTATTGGTGCGCCGCAGAGCTGTGTCCTTTCTCCTCTCCTGTTCACTCTTCTGACACACAACTGCACTGTCAGGTCTAGTTCCAATTAAGCATCAAGTCTGCTGATGATACATCTGTGGTAGGCCTCATCAGCAAAGATAATAAGTTGGCATAGTGAGAAGAGGTTAAACTCCTGAGGAGCTGGTGTGCACACAGCAATCTCTCTCTCACTGTGGAAAAAAAAAAAACCAAAGAGATGGTTATTGACTTTAGGAAGTCTTGTTCTGCATACAGTGTACTCTACATTCATCGCTCAAATGTTGAGACTGTTCAAAGTACGGGTATCAAGTTCCTCAGAATGCATATTACAGAGGACCTCACATAGAGCCATAGCTCTTCTTCTCTTGCTAAAAAAGCTCAATAGCTTTACTTTATGAGATGGCTGAAAGCAACCCTTCCCTACTCCATGCTTACCAAATTTTACAGGGGTGTTACAAAGCATCTGCTAAACAGCTTTATTACTCTACTAATGATGTTAGAGAGGATTGGGAGGACAGCTGAGCACATCATTGGTGTGTTTCTGCCTTCCCTCCAAGACATCTCTAATAAATGCTGCCTCTGTAAAGCATCTAGCGCTGTGGCCGATTCCACCGACCCCTCATATGAGTTATTTATTCTCCTATCCAATAAAAGGTACTGCAGTATTCATACCCACTCAACCAGACCACATTACAGCTTCTATCCCAAGGCTGTCAGACTCCTTAATGCCTCTACTAACTCCAGCAGAATTGTTAACTTTATACAGTTTTTTCCTTCCTTTTAATCATTAACTCTGCTTACATTGTAATCGTTGGAACTAAATTCATGTAATAGCTTTATTCAATAAACTAACAACTAAGCTCAGGTCAGGTTAGGGAGCATGCACTGGTATAGCACATTGCCGCACCCACCACATGACGAAAGAGTTGAGGATCCTAGTTGGCAACCCCCCCACCAAGCAGACATGCAGTCCAGTCTCATCCTCCAGAAATGACCATCTATCTGTCACAGCCAGGTTATATGTGGGTGTTGCCTTGACCTGGTTCACACACTCGGGCCCTCAACAATAAATATCCTGTAAGCCAGATCACCTTCAGGGAATCACACCACAAGGCTGTAGTGCTGTAACTGACGCTTCCTCACAATGCAGGTAATGCGCCTCATTCAGGACTCATTGAGCAACCGCTCATTCGACACAAAGTCAAACCAGAAGTACCCAATGATTCTCTGAAGAGGCACAATACCAAAGGAGTCCAGTCTTCTTCTCAGGACACTGGATAGCATCCATGTCTTGTAACCATACAGCAAAGCGGGAAGCACTAGGACTCTAAAGACTTGGACCTTCGCCTTTTTGCATAGATTTCAGGAGCACCACACATCTCTTTTCAGCGACCTTTATGACCCCTCAAGCTCTCCCAGTCTGTCTACTGACTTCATAGGAAGAGTCACCAGAGACATGCATGTCACTGCTGAGGTAAGTAAACCTCTCAAGGAGGTCGACACTCCCTCCTATAGCTGTGCCCAAGAGGTCATTAAAGTCCTGGATCTTGGTTTTTATCCAGGACACTCGCAAGCCCAGACACTCTCAGTCTCTCGAGAGCCCTGATCAGAGACTCCATTAACTCAGCAGAGATCACAGCATCGTTGGCAAAGTCAGTGAATCTCTCTTCACCAACAGATGCCCCACAGCCGCTAGACCCCATGACCCTATCCAACACTCAGTCCATGCAAGCATTGAACAGAGTAGGAGCAAAAACACAGTGCTGATGAACCCCAGAATCAACTGTGGAAAATACAGCCTCCACTCTGCACAGCACTCACAGTACCAGTATACAGTCGGCCATGACATCCAGCAACTTCAGGGGGATCCCGCAAAGTCTCAGGATATCCCACAGGGCAGCTTGATCAACTGAGCCTAACGCTTTACTTAAATCGACAAAGGCTGCAAAGAAACTCTGCCGATATTCATGTTTACGCTCCATGAGAACCTTCAGTGCCAGGATGCTGTCGACTAAGGAAATAACTTAATAATATCTTCTATGTTTTACTGTGTGAGCTCTGTTTTACATTGTGATGTCTTCTCACTTTGTTGTAGAATGTGTAACACTTTATGCTGTTTTGTGTTGCTGAAGGCACACAGTTTCATCTCACCATGTACTTGTATATGGCTGTTATGACAATAAAGAGTACTTGACTTGACTTGACATTTGATGCTACATCTGAAGATTCCATAGAGCTGGGTCTGTTTTACTTTTCAAGGTCTCACCTTTCCAGCTAGATTCTCTAGCAGCACTTCTTCACAGGCTTCTCAAAGGCAAGGAGAATTTTCTGACATTGGCTTCAAGGCAGTGGCCATAGCTTTTTTCAGTTCTTCCTTTTGTAGAGCATTAGAACATTAGAACAATCTAGACTAGAACAGGCCATTCAGCCCAACAAAGTTCGCCAGTCCTATCCACTTAATTCTTCTAAAATAACAACAGGTCAAGTTTAGAAAGTTCCTGAAGTCCCACTGTCTACCACATGACTTGGTAGCTTATTTCATGTTTCTGTGGTTCTCTGTGTAAAGAAAAACCTCCCAATGTTTGTGTGAAATTTACCCATAACAAGTTTCCAGGTATGTTCCCTTGTTCTTGATGAACTCATTTTAAAATAACAGTCTTGACCCACTGTACTAATTGCCTTTATAATTTTAAACACTTCAGTCATGTCTCCTCTTAATCTTTTTTTGCTTAAACTGTAAAGGCTCAGCTCTTTTAATCTTTCCTCACAACTCATCCCCTGTAGCCCTGGAGTCAGCCTAATTGCTCTTCTCTGTACCTTTTCTGGTGCTGCTATGTCCTTTTTGTAGCTTGGAGACGAATACTGCACACAGGACTCTAGATGAGGCCTTACTAGTGTGCCATAAAGCTTGAGCATAACCTCCTTGGACTTGGACACCACACATCAGGGCGCTATATAACCTGACGTTCTGTTAGCCTTCTTAATGGCTTCTGAACACTGCCTGGAAGTTGATAGTGTCGTATCCACTGTGACTCCTAAATCCTTCTCATAAGATGTAGTTTCGATTTTTAGACCTCCCATTGTGTATTCCAACCTAACATTTTTACTTCCTACATACCAGAGTGTTGTACCGTGTTAGCCATTATGAATCACATTACATCTTGTTTGAAGAAGGGGCCTGAGTTGCCGTGAAAGCTTGCATATTGTAATCTTTTTAATTAGCCAATAACAGGTGTCATGTTGCTTGACTTCTCATTACTTCCTACATGTACTTCCTACATACTTTACATTTACTGACATTAACCTTCATCTGCCACAAATCTGCTCAAGCCTGTATGGTATCCAAGTCCATCTGTAATAATTCAGTTGATTCAAGATTATCTGCCAATCTATCTATCCTGGTATCCCCTGAAAATGTAGCCAGATTGTTACATTTGTGGAGGATGGCCGGCTGTTTATCACGCCAATACCCCCAAGCCGCCAGGTGGAGCCCTCCTTGCAGCATGGAGGTCCCTAGAAGACCAGCAGGGCATCATGGACAATGTGTTTTTTTATGCACAGCCCTGCTGGATGCCATGGGGGCCACAAGAGGGAGCTGCAGGGAGGACCGAGGACTTCTTCGTGCCCTATGACCCGGAAGTTCGTCATAGGAAGAGCGACGGGCTTCCGGGTTGAAGAGAAGAGCTTTTACCTGACCCGGAAGTGATTGAGAATCACATGGACTGGGGATTGGGAACACTTCCGGGTCAGGAGATATAAAAGGACTGTGGGAGCTCCCAGACGGCAAGCTGCGCTGGGTGGAAGGGTGGCAACAGGTCTGGGAGCTGGAGGATTGTATTATTGTGATTAGTATTTGTGTTTGTATAAGTATAGTGGAGGAGAGGGTGTTTTTTACACTGTGGCGATTAAATAAAGTCAACTTGAGGACTTTTACCTGGTGTCTGGAGTCGTGGACAGGGGTTCAAGGGAGCGAGAGTGCCTCCTATCTACCACACTGTATATTCTTATCCAAATTCTATGATATGTATAACGAATAGCAGCTACTCAAGCTCTGACTCCTGTGGGACACCACTCTTAACATCACCCAATTCTGATAAGGTTCTTGGTACCATAACTCTCTGCTTCCTGTGACTGAGCCCATTTTGCACCCATCTACACATAACACCCTGGACTTTTACTCCTTCCTTTCCATCTTTGGAAAGCTGTCACCACCTGCATGCCATTGCCCTGCTCATTGCTTATGTTCCATATGCTTGACCAGACAGTTAAAAATCTATTGACAATTCTTTTTTTATACAAAATTTTGTATACAAAAATTCACCAGTGACACAACTATAGGAAGTGCAGTTGCACCACGGTCCATGTGCCTGGAGGCCCATGATGACAGCATGGTTGTTGTTTTCACAGAGCTTTCTTTAGGATTAATGTTTTTGTTTATCACTCTTAAAAATAAAAATGCTACAGCTGTTCTTCAGAGCGGAGAACTAGTTTTGGCTCCCAAAAGACCCATCCACATGAAGGTTCCAGAAGGAACATTTATTTATTAAGATCTGTAACAGGCTCCAAATGAAACTGTGCATAGATGATCACACATTTGTGAAATGCCAGCTGGTTCCTTATTTTTAAAGGACTCTTGGTGAATACAGTCACCCAGGCAAAATTCAGGTTTTCTTGATCTGTTGTATCCTGCTAGGTAGCCCACTAGACATTAAAAGTTTCTGTTTTGTCTGTCCATTAGGAACGCTTTAAAAGCATAAAAGGACCAACTTCATTTGTGAAGATCACTTTTCAGAATGAAATGGTGCTTTGTCAAATAATAGTTCTATGAGGAACCACCCAACCCAGCAACGTGTCATTTTAGGACCGTTGTTTTAAAGAGTGAACATTAGAACAAAAAGGGTTAGTGGTGTTATTGTTCTGATAACCCCAAAAATCTTAATTATGATTTTTGACCTATTATGTAACTTATATAACATATCTTATTGATGGTGGTCATTTTTTAAATTGCATCCAATTTCATTTAACATCAAAGAGGCCTAATTTATTTTCTTGTACTAGGGCCCATCACATTAAAGTTATGGCACTGAACATCATTCAAAACTGCCTTTGTGAAACAGTGCTTAAATTATTGGGTGTAACGACTCAAGAGGAAAGCAGAAGGTAATCCAACTGGTCAGACCCTTGGCACTGCCACCATGGCACAGCCACACCACACAAGAGCAAGATAGCAGAGCAAAATGAGCAATGCTGGGTTCACTTAAATCAGTAGATCAGATTTTATATTAATGACACCACCATCTTGCCATTAAAAGTGTTCTGCACAAAGATAAAGAAAAAGAAAATAATAAATACATTTCCATGCTTTCAAGTTATGAGCATCGCTACAAATTTTGCTTTCCTTTTTTACAAATTTAAATAAAACCAAATTGTGCTTCCTGAGGCCCCATCACTTAGACTTTTTTTTTCAAAGCTTTTTAATAATGCGGGCAGGAAGAGTTTGTGAGCAGTTCTTGCTTTTGTCATTACAGTCGCACCTTCTACAAGAGAACAGGATACTCACCATGATTGCGCTGCCCATCCTTCTTGTCTTGCTTCATTTGGTGCTTGTGCCATCTGACGCTACCTCAGGTAAATATGTGGGGGGCAAAAAAAAAGAGAGATGTTGACGATTTGACTAACACTTGAGGTCAGCCATTAAAAAAAAAGCCCTCTGAATGAGGCAATACGTTTGCCACCTCTGCTTGAAGCCTGTTGCTTAAGTCTGTTGGTGAGGTGCCACATTCAGATTTTTCCTAAAGAGCGGCCCTTTCCTATTTTTTATTCTTTGCTTGCATTTTTGTCTTTAATGACTGACTCTGTCGCTCTGTCTTTCAGTTCTCACTTTCTATCAATATCTGTGCTGTGGTTTATATTCTGACTCAATGCCATATGCATTAAAAAAGCAAAGCTTCTTGGAATATGTTTGCCTTTACGCATCTACCTTACACTGGCTACTTAAAATCAACGTGCTTTTGAGTTTTGCATATCCACGGCTTTAAACAATGGCACTACTCAGAAGACTGTATTTTTGGTGTATATTATCAATATTCCAAACCTTTAGCCAGGCGATTCTTAAAATAAGGAGGTTTAAAAATTATTGTTGAGATACTATGCCTTTGCATAGCTTCCTTATGTTGATTTATGTCAAACTGAATGTGTTTGTAGGCTTTATGTTGTCAGTTTTTAGTACAATTTTTTGATCATATCTTTGTTGAAATACAAAAAAATACAAACATCTTGGAAGAACCAAGAGAAAATTTTACATATAATAATATTACATATACCACCCTATACCTGGTACACATCCCTATATAATTTTGTAAATTAATGTTTAATCAGAGCAAAGACATTACGTTGGCATCAGACCACCAATCATATCTGACACACATCATTACATTACACAATTATAATATCGGCTGAACAGATTTCCCCACATCTTTTATTTTTTTAACACTTTCCAGGCAAATTGAATTAAAGGTTTGGGAAGGGGACTCTTTGTTGAGGTTTTCAGAAAAAAACAAAGTATTGAGCTTTTTTTGACAAAATATTATGTATCTGGCAATAAGAATTTTTGGAATCCTCACTCCTTTGTACAGGTCAGGTCAGGTCAGGTTGGGGAGCATGCACTGGTACAGCACGTTGCCGCACCCAGCACACGACGAGACAGCACAGGGTCCTGGTTGGCAACCTCCCCAGGCAGACATGTGGTCCAGTCCCACACTCCCGAATTGACCGTCTATCGGCCACAGCCAGATGTTACGTCCCCGTGACCTGGTCCAGCCATTCGGGTCCTCAACAATGAGGGTCCTGTTAGCTGGATCACCCTCTATGAATCACGCCACATGGCAGTAGTGCCGTAACTGACGCTCCCTCACAATGCAGGTAATGTGCCTCATTCGGGACTCGCTCATTCAACACAAAGTCAAACCAGCCGTACCAAAAGATTCTCCGAAGAGACACAACACATTTTTACAGTCCGAAAGAAAGTTTCAACTTAATTTTTTGTGGGTTAAACATCTGTACGGCAATGAAAGTGGTTTTGAGATAGCTTCTCTTCAATAATGTGGCACACCTTTATCTTGCTCTGCATTGTAAAATAACCTTTTCCTAGATTAGAGATTAGATCAGAGATTATTATTGTCACATACACTGACAGCGCATAGTAAAATTGTTGTGTCACAGTTGCATAAGAGTACAATACATAAGAGTAGTAGAAGATAAATAAATAAAGAGCATAAATAAATAAATACAGTAAATAAGAATAAAAAAGTAACATATAGTACAATTGCACATAAAGCAGCAGGTGGGTATGTAATGAGCTAGAATTCAGTGTTTTAAAGAAAACATCATTTCTGTGTGATCCATCCATCCATTTTCTAACCCGCTGAATCCGAATACAGGGTCACGGGGGTCTGCTGGAGCCAATCCCAGCCAACACAGGGCACAAGGCAGGAACCAATCCAGGGCAGGGTGCCAACCCACCGCAGTTTCTGTGTGATGCTTAGTGTAATGAGCTACAAATCAGAGTTTTAAAAAAGAGGCAAATTTCCTGGAAAAGTCTGCTACAGGTTATTGTTCATGGCTATTTGAAGGACATAAATGTTTACCTGTCTTGCAAAAGAGTCACCTGCTTTGAATAATCAGACAGCTTTGATTATTATCTCATCCACATACAATATGGTGATACAGAACTGCCTGCTTCCTTGGAAAATTAACGAGTTCTGTGGACACTGGTTTCTAATCAGGTACTTCTTGATAGCTAACAACAGTACTATTGTTTTTACACTATTGTTCCACTGAGGAAATTGACATGCACCGTTGTTTAACTGATTGTGATGTTGATCTAGGCAGAAACTGAAGCATTGATATACTGTATTTCTGGGCAAATGAGAATAAAGTAGAACAGAGAAATATGGTCTGAGACTGCTGCCTGCTTCTTTTATGCTTTTAGCACCCTGTAGCAACAGTGGCTTGTACCTGGTCCAAGTTCCCCTAGGCCTGAGGCTGGTAACAGGTACAGAACACAGTGTAGTCAGGTAGGGTCAAATTACTGGGGGTTAAATGACTTTATGGCCTAGGGGTCCTGATATACTGTAAGTGGAGTGAGTGGTGAAGCTCTAGTAGCGTTTCCCAGAACTCAGAAGTGAAAGCACTGAGCTGGATGACTGTCATCAGAGATGAAAGATTCAACTCTCCTCAGAATAGCTGGATGAGAAGATGCCACAAAGCTATAGAAGGTCAGCCCTAATCATTTTATTTTAGGATCTGTATGGACAGTCCTTTGGAGTAGTGTCACATTTTGGCAAGTCAGGTTACCAAGCCACACTTTTTCTTCTCTGTGTGAAGACAGGAGGTTATTCTGTTTTCATTTCCATAAAGACAGTCGTTGACTTCTGTCTCATGCTTTTGATTCCATGAGGTTGGTACATGCCTTTCGGTTGAAATGGCTTCATTTTTTATTAATACATTGGCGATCCTTCGTTTTTGGTCAATGGATGGATGGATTTACTTTTGTGAACTACTGTCCCTTTGCAATAGTTAATATTGAGTTGCTGTGCCCTGAAGGAGAGTTTTTTTTCATCGAAATGTGAATGCGTCAGCCAGATCCACACTGGGCAGGATTCAAGCGATACTTTGTTTGGTTTCTCTTAATGCAATGGCGACTTAGGCTTCATAAGATCTTCCTTATAATTGAATTCTGTATAAATCTAGGTCTGATTGGTTCATTCAATGTGCTCACACTGTTTCTTCTGATACGGCTAATGTTTTATTCACAAAGGTGGAGTGCAGGCTCTGAGGCTAGGGATTTGCTCAGGTAATCGGAAGGTTGCTGGGATGAATCCTATAAATGACAGAAGTGATTCTACTCCATTGGGCCCTTGGGCAAGGCCCTTAACCTGCAATTGCTCTGTCCTGGGTATGTTGTTAATCTGTAAGCAGGTCCTCCAACTTGCAGGGAAAACTTGGGGTTTGGTGGCAGGTTTGGCCCTCCAGCCACCGTAAAAAGTCTCACACTGTTGTGGTGTGGTGCTGAAGTGTCACCCACTGCACTTGGGTCCCGATCCAGGTGGTTCATCGCGTGGCTATCAGTTCATGCTCCCAACCCAATTTACATTGTATCTACTTTCTGACGGTCATGTGTTTTTTAATTTTTTTACATATTTCATGACATTTTACTTTGAAATTTTCTTGCCACTTGTAAAAATTTCCTTTGTTGGGTTTGTTGCAAGACATCCATAGTATTATTAACTACTAGCAAAATACCCGCGCTTCGCAGCGGAGAAGTAGTGTGTTAAAGAAGCAATGAAAAGAAAAGGAAACATTTTGAAAATAACGTAACCTGATTGTCAATGTAATTGTTTTGTCACTGTTGTGAGTGATGAGTGTTGTTGTCATATATATATATATATATATATATATATATATATATATATATATATATATATATATATATATATATATATATATATATATTACACACACACACACAAATACATATATATATATACATACATACACACACACATATATAAACATATATATACATATACATACATATCTACATATATACACACACAGCTATTTCAGATCAGTGCAATACGCTGTTTGTTAAAACGGTTGACTCCCGCTCTTACGTGCAATAACAAATCAAATCATTCAGTTGTCTTTGCTCATATGTCATTTTAGAGCTGGACGCCTGGCATCTTTTTTTGGCCACAAGTTCGTTTATGTGTGGTGTGAAGTTCTGTGTTGTGGAGATTCTCAGGATGGATTGCAGGTGCTCATCAGTGAGGCGACTCCTGTGTGCTGTTTTGTTAGTCTTTATCACTGAGAAGAGCTTCTCACACAGATATGTGCTACCAAACATGCACAAGGTTCGAGCCGCATGTAGACAGACTTTTTTTGTTCTTCAAAGTCACCAAAGCGCCGTGCAAACTCAGTGCGCAATAACTCTAGCTTCGCAATAACTTGCAGCATCATAAGGAAGCGCTGCATTATGGGATCTGTAGTTTATTGTGTTACCAGCGCTTCATATACCCGGGCTTTAATAACAATAATACAGTATATAAAATGATCTCGCGGGCCGGATATAATTACACGCGGGCGGATGTGGCCCGCCCTTGAGTTTGACACATATGGACTAAATAGAACTTGAAAAGATATATTTTTCAAATGTGATCGCGCAATTCAGATAGAGTTGACGCCAAGACTACAGCCTGCATGCCTCAATGAGTCATCCTCCCTCGCTCTTACTTTTTTACCGTTCATCTAATGAATACACTGAGTATGGCTTTACCAAAACAATCATTGATGGCAAATAAAGTATCCATTATTCGAGTATGTAGAGCGGGATATATATATACATATATATATACCGCGTATCGCAGCGAGAAGTAGTGTGTTAAAAAGGTAGAAAAGAAAAGGGAACATCTTAAAATAACGTAACATGACTGTCAATATACAGTATTTGTTTTGTGAGTGTTACTGAGTGTTGCTGTCATCAAGGATTTGATTATCATTATTTCTTTCAATCAGGCTCGTATTTGTAGGATGCGTTGTGTTCAAGTTACATTCCGTGTTTGTCAATCGTTGTAAAGATGACAGGTTTCTTTCATCGATTCGTTTCTTACTGCATTAATAAACAGCTCGTCTTCTTCTTTATCTGAGACCTGACACACTGCATGCACGGGTTTTTTTTACACTGTCTTCCTTTAGCGGGACATTGACTTTTCCACCGTGTGCTTTGTTTCCACAGTAGCTGCATTTATGAATATGCTTATCAGGCGCTTCATATTTTTGCTGCCTTTTCAATTGTGTAATTCGTTTTTGTTCAGCACTCTTTGGAACTGTTGCTTTTATCTGTGCACTCGTCAGTTCACGTGAGCCACTCGGTGTACTTGCATCGAAGGTTCCCAGCTGTGCTGGTGCCATCTCGTGCTATGTCCATAGCTTTATTTAATGTTACCTTAGTCCTGGCACTTAAAACTTTCTCTCGCAGTTTCGCTGAGTTTGTGTCAAACACCACCCTGACCATCTCATCTTCCTCTCCATAAGCACAGTCCTTCACCCGTGAATATTTACCCGTGGCAGTTTGCTATTGGATTGCCGCTGACGGACGGCCGTATATGGGCAGGCACTAAATTACAAACGCCAGCGCAGCCTGTCTATGAACTTAATTTAAAGTGTAGGTTTACATCGTGCTTTGTTTCCGAAGTAGCAGAACTCATGAATATGGTTGTATATGTCACTCGCTCGCTTCTTATTGTTTCGCTGCCTTCTAAATTATATAATGCATGTTTTCTTCAGCGCTTTTTGGAGGTCTTCCTGGTTTTCTATGTACTGCGTGATTACGTGGGAGGCGTGATGATGTCACACGAAACTCCGCCCCGGCGTTAAGCTCATCTCCATTACAGTAAATGGAGAAAAACTGCTTCCAGTTATGACCATTACGCGTAGAATTTCGATATAAAACCTGCCCAACTTTTGTAAGGAAGCTGTAAGGAATGAACCTGCCAAATTTCAGCCTTCCACCCACACGGGAAGTTGGAGAATTAGTGATGAGTGAGTGAGTGAGTGAGTGAGTGAGTGAGTGAGTGAGGGCTTTGCCTTTTATTAGTATAGATGTAAAGACTTAATTAAACAGACAGATTTACGACTTAATTTATCATGTATTTGTTTGGTTTGTTTGGTTCTGCTTACCTGTCTTTGTAATGGTTATTTTGAGTAGCCATTAAATTATCTAATGTCTAGGAATTGTTCCTGCCTTGCGTTCAGTGCAATAGGCTCAAGCTTCCCTGAGACCCAGCTGTGGATAACAGGTTAGAAAAATGCATAGATAGGAGGATTTATAGAAATCGAAACAGGAGTCAAAATCTTTGGCTCTTTAAGGCTTTATATGTTAGAAAGAGGATTTTGAAATCAGCCCTAAGCTTAGTTCGGAGCCAGTGTGAGAATTTCAGAACCGGAGTTAGGTGTTTGTACTTTCTAGCTCTTGTAATGATTTTTGGAGCAGCATTCTGAATTTTAATGAATGTTGCATGAAGAATGATTTGAACAGCCATGGACTGTAAAACACATTGCAGTAGCCAAACCCAATAGAAATAAATGTATAAATGAATTTCCTGGTATCCTGCATATTTCGAAAAAGTATTAATTTTCCAACATTTTAAGATGAAGAAACTTGCCTACATTCTTCTCCTATTCTGTATTGTGCATGGCAATGAGGTATATTTTCTTCTGTGTTCAACTGCCAGTGTTTCACTGTTTAGCCATCAGGAATGACTGTCTTCTGAGTAAAAAAAAACGAAAAGCATAAAAGATATGCAAGTTCATACAAGTGAATTAGTGGAATGTCACTACTTACAGTTAACAAAAGCAGCTTCATTCTCGCTTGGTGTCCTTATTGAAATATGAGTGCGGTCAATTGCTCCAATTACACTAGGAGAACCGGACACTGTGGCAAATTGCCTTATTTTTGGCAAAATCTTATGTTTCATGTATGTCCACTGACACCATTTGAAAAGTGGATGTGGTGCTTTGCTAGTTGACTAATGGCTGCCAGCACAAACAGGCATGACGGAGCGAAGCTTGGCTGAGATGTCCCTGACCTATTGAGCAGTTCACTGAGAAATGAGAATGAGGAGCCGACATAAACTGGCAAAAAAATAGTTCTGCAGTGCCTTTATGCAGCATTGGCCTTGTTAAAAAGTAAACTAAAATACAGTCCGTGCATCATATTTACCACCTTTGTGGTGTACTATGTTTGTCACGTTAAGACACATTATAGTAAAGGCTTGGTGATCTGAATTATTATTAAGTCGCCATTTGGCTGGTTTGCCTGCACTTCCCTACTTTATCAAGAGTGTTATCACTTCATTGTTTCTTCAAACTGTTGCGTACGCATGAGTCAGAGTTGTCAGAATCATACACCTGTTCTCCCATCACATTTATTTTATAAATTCCGATGTTTGTTTAAAAAGTTGTGTATACTTATTTCAAGCCTCTTTTTGTGAGTATGAAAGCTTTATAAATGAGGCCTGAGATCTGTGAGGCACCTGCACTAGTGATGGCACAACTTGGTTTGAGAAGGTTGTTGTTTCATTTTACAGATTCATCAATTAAGAATGAATGAAAAGAGTTGGGTGACATAGCCAAGAGATGAGCAAGTGACTCCGATCCCTCCATTGTGCACCCCATGTTGTGCTGTTGCAATCAGCAGACGTTCTTGAAAGCTTCTAATCCCTCTCGTCCCCATGTCTTCTTTCTGCTTCCTTTACATCCTACCTGTTGGCAGTTTTAGGATTAAGTCGTGTCACTCTGGTTCACCATAGCTTGATGACCACAAGACACTTTGAAATAACGATAGTGCACTTCTTTGTTTTCTCTCCTGACAATCCAGGATCATTAAAGAGTGAAATAATTCGGGGACACAGTGTGAAGCCTCACAGCAGACCCTACATGGCTTTTGTAATCTCTAAAACGAACACCACCAGCACCAACTGTGGAGGCTTCCTTGTGAGAGAAGACTTTGTGATGACAGCTGCACATTGCCAAGGAAAGTGAGTCATGGATTCAATTATGTAGACAAATCAAAATGGAGAAATGCTGCTCATGACCAGTGCTAACACACACAAACACATCACAAAAGCTGGCGAGCCTTGCAGACTTTTACTCACAGGTGGCAGGGGCACAGCAGAGGATGCTTCACCTCCAGAGCCTGCCACTTTAGTTCAGTTCAGCAGTGCAGTAAATTGGCTCCGTGAGTGATACATAAAAAGTAAGACATGTCTAAAATACAAGTGCAGGTTTCAAAAAGACTCCATTGCCTGCCACCTCATTAGACTGCACCAGAGTGAGCCTGAGGCCATAAATGGATGAGTTTGCCATTTGATCAAATTTTATTTTTTATTTTTTGTTTTTATTTTTATTCTTTTGACCTTTACAGGGAGATGTTTGTTGTTCTTGGAGCACACAACATTCGTGAAAATGAGCAGTCCCAGGTAATCATCAAAGCGAAGAGGATTATCCCTCACCCTGAGTATCTCATGAATGAAGTGAAAAATGACATCATGTTGTTAGAGGTAAGAATTATTTTTTAAAAAAATGAACTAAAATAAAAGTTCTGCATTCTTCTAAACATTTGGAAATGATATTTTCATGCTAACTAACTTCATATAAAGCTCATTCACAAACCAGACTTGTAAGGACAGTAGAGTGCAGTGTGAAAATCTGATGATTGGAGGTCTTTGACTCGAGCGACTAGACTGAGATGCAGGGGCGTCTCTAGGCTCGTGGTGGCCCTGGTCAGAGAAAGAATCGGTGGCCTCTTCGTCCACCAATGTCAATATGGTATCTTATGCACGGCGGATGGCCACGTCTGTTGAGGACACTGCATCGCCACCTCGTGCTCATGACACAAGCATTTATCTTATGATAAAGTTCAGGTTTGCTCCTTCCTGTGACACAATGAAAGCATCCTGAGCCACCTTTCTCTTTCATTTCGAATAACCAGATTCGTGTACTCGAAATCTCTTCATTTTGCTTAGAATGGGTATGTGAATCTCTTATGTCCCCTGTCCGACCAGATATTCACTATGACTATTTCGCTAACACTAATACAGTATATTATTAAAAGTAGGTGAAACATTAACTTGTAAGATGACTCGCTCACTTGTACTAGCTTCGCTTCAGCTGACAGCTGTGTCGTTATTTTCTCTTTCTGTTTTATATTCAATATACTGTATATTGGCGTGGCAGCCCCTGGGATATGGCGACCCTGTGCTGGCGCACAGTTTGCACATGCCTAAGGCCGCCCCTGCTGAGATGTATGAATAATGAGGAAAGATGAAAGATTAGGAGGTAAACTGGTTGAAGTTGTTGAAAATTCTGAAAGGAATTTGTACCTTAGGTCCAAGCTGATAGTTTAGATTGAGCTCAACAAGGACACAGTTGCACAGTAGAAATTTTCTTAAGGGTTCATTTTGCACAAACCAAAGTTTTTCTTCCCACAGAGAACAACAGACACATGGAGTAAATGACCAAGCAGTGTGATTGACAGCAGGACTTTAAGGATCTTCAATTTGATGTTATTAAGTGATTATAAATCTAACTATTATAGATCTATCTATCTATCTATAGATTATAAATCTATAACTATTAAAATAGGGATTGGCGAGTTTTATTGGGCTGAATGGCCTGCTCTTGTCAAACAACATTCTAATGTTGTATTGTAACAGCTGAAGTCATCAGCATGGACACTCAAAAACTATAGATTGAAAAATGGGCACTTAAAAAACATCAATATGAACAGATAAAAACTCAACTCAGCCATGTTAGCATGTGAAAAAAGAAAACTTTAGGCAACAAAATGCCAGCATGACAATTCATATATGCAAGTGGCCAGTGCTGCTTGAACAGCAAGTCTGAAGGGCTGAATATGTGGAAAGGAAGGAAACTGATGATATAAAAAGATGAAAGCAGTGTGAACATGAGCAGAGAAGACACAGTGCACGTCAAAACTGAAGAAACAGACACACGTAAAAAAACGCTTCTCTTATAAACACTTATTTGTGGAAACATTTGAAGACTGAAACTGTTACTAAGAAAGCTAACACATTTGTTTAGGTACTGCGAAAATGCATCTGTTACTCATTTGCGGTTATAAAACAAAATGTTAGAAAAAGTTTCTCTTGGTCTTAACGTCACTTACAAAGCATCAGTAAAGTGCTTATTCACCTCTGCAATGTGGCCTGCTAAAATAACTTCCATTCAGAATGGTTAAGAGGTGGCTTAAGTGAGGCATACATATCTTGATATTGGATATTTCAGAATTAAATCTGTGGATCTTTCATATTCACAAGTAATTTCACTAACATAGCAAAGGCTCTTAATATGCTGCACTGCACCACCGCTTTACTAACGCTTTGAAAGTCTTAAAAAGCCTTTTCTAAGTATGTGTTGCGTAACAACTGTGACAGGCGGCAATGGCCATTACCCAGCTGAGATGCCGGCTGGATTGGAGGACCAGGGGAGAGATTACCCACAAGACACTACCTTCTCTGGGATGCTAGAGGGAAACTCCTCTAAGTGAACCCCACAGAACCCAAATAGGGATGCATCAAACTCCAACTCCCAGCATGCCCTGTAGGAATCCATGGTGCCACAGCCACTCTGGGTGCTGCCCTCTAGTGTCCCGGAGAAGGTAGTGTCTTGTGGATAATCTCTCCCCCTGTCCTTCCATCCAGTTGACATCCCAGCCGGGTAACACGTCACACAGCATATGAGTAATAGATTCATTTTTGCAGTGTCTAAAATAAAGTGCTACCCTAAGAAATGGTTGGGTACAATGAGGTCATGAATCCTTGATGCTTTATATTGGCTGACTGGTTAAAATAGCAAGATAAGCAAAAATAAAAAATAAAAAATACCTGTCATTATTAAACATAAAGCTTGACACTCATAACACTTCATTATGGAGTATGCTGGGATTCAGATTAAAAAGCACTGGTCTGGATTTGGGTGGGGTTCATGAAGCAAACCAAATTCTTATTTTGTTTTGTCTTGGTAGAGTAATATTTTACTCTACTTTCCCCATTTGTATTATTAATATGTAGCCTTTGTCAGAATGCCCCCAATCTCCCAGATTTACCACTGTTTATAAGGTATTGTACTTTATAACTTCTCCCCACCTTCCCTTCTACATTTATAAACTCAGGCAATTAGGTGTAGTAAAAGACAAGCAGGAGTTAAGTTACACTTTAAATAATGTATTATTGATAATATTCATAAATAATATCAATATGCAAAGTACATTTGAATATTGGCAACCCTACAACCTGATAAATGCTGATGTGTAATTTCAGGCAGCACACAGACTTGTTAGTTACTTAAAATGTCTCTAGTTAAGTCCTCATTTTTGGTTAGCTTTCTTAAGAAAAGGCCTCATGCCTCAATGTCTCAATATGGCTGCCGAGCTGTGCTCTTCATTGTGTTGTCCTTTTCAGTTCATGGTGTGTGATGGTCTTTCATCAGATGTTTGTAAGAAAGAGAGAGCGAGGTAAAGCAAGCTGATTTAAAGGTTTTCTGTCCAACCCCTACAGCCAATAGGGTGTTGTGGTACTTAAAGGCTTTTGATACAAGCCCATTCCAAACAGCCATACTTCAGACCAATGGGGGGAATAGAACACCTTCACACCTGCCCTCCAAACCATATGTTAAGATAAAGCTTGGCAGTTAGGCAGCCTGGCTTTCCTGTAGGGGTTGACTGAGAGACTTTAGCAGAGAAATATTAGCCAAACTTGTTTGAGGCACTTCTCCCCCAACCCTGTCGTAAAATTACAAAGAGACTTATTCCAAAAAGGGGGGGAAGGGGTCCTTAAACCATCCAACCATTGCTGTTATTATCTATAATGTAACACTAATATTGCATTGCTTTGTCTAAGTTACAAATAAAGATATACAAAATATTTAACAACTTGTACAGTATGCAAAATTTCACATCACAGCACATATATATTGTGGTCATCTATGAGAATGACAAGCTGATAATCACATAAATGTCTGGGGTACCAACCCAGCTGGCCTCATTTACTTAAAGAATTTAAACAAAAAATAACACATGATGCATCTCAAAAGAAACAGAAACCAGCCACCAAAACACTCTGGCTTAGTGGTTTTAGTGGATTCTTCAATAATTATTGGGATGTGGAGCTCCTCTTTTACTCAGGTCGCTTAGACAAGAAGTGACGCCTCCTTCTTGGCTTTGAAAGCCAGGGGGGACCGGAAGGGGCGGAGTGAGATACCTTTACTGGGTCACTTCTCGGCACTGTGGAGGAGGAAGAAGAAGAAGAAGAAGACAAGACAGTTAACCGCAGCACCTCCTCTTGGTCCAGGATGGTATCACATACCTGGGAGGAACTCGGAGAGTGACCCTCTGACATGCATACATGACAATATATAAATAAAATATCCACCCATATTCCTAGCCCACTTATCCAGGACAGTGTCACAATGCAGCTGGAGTCTATCCCAGCAATCACTGGGTACAAAGCAGAAACAACACTTGGATAGGGTGCCAGTCAATCACAGGGTGAACACACACTTGAGCCAGTTTAGCAATGCCAATTCACCTAATCTGCATGTCTTTAGACTCTGCAAGGAAACCAGAGCAAAGCCATGTACACTTGGAAAGGGAATGCAAACTCCATACAGGAATTCCAAGTTTGTGTGTTCAATTCCTGTGCCAAGTCATCGTCTGTGCGTAGATTTTTATCTTCTCCTCTTGTCTGTGTGTGCCTTCCTGGACATCAGGTTAATTGAGTGCTGGCCTGTGCATGAGTGAGTGTATGTATGTGTTCCTCTGTAATAGACTGGCACTCAGTTTACTGCTGGCACCTAGAGCTGTCTTAACATATGGGCACAACGGGCACTGGCTGGGGGCCCCAGGGACATAGGGGCCCACAATGTTTCTGATGCCTATATGTGTTTGTCTGTTTTGCTATCAAAACAGGAGGCCCCGCACACTACTTTGCCCCGGGGGGCCTATAATGTTGGTAAGGCAGCCTGCCTGGCACCTGCCTTTCACCTGGTTTTCCTGAAATAGACTTCAACCCATTATGGTCCCGAATTGGATGAGGTGTATTTGAGAACGTTTGTGTTTGTGTGTGTGTCAGAAAAGACCTCCACAAATTGCAAACACACATCAGTCCGATACAAAATTAATCCAAACACAAGTCCAAAGTGTCTGGTGGAGAGGAGCACACAGTAAGGTACAAGATGTCAGTCAGTCAGTCAGTCATTGTCCAACAGTACAAGATGTAATTCTGCTAACTTCCCCCCAAGAGCTAGTTGTTCCCAAATAGTGAAAGGTGAGCATTTATGAGGATTCTCCTGTCCAAAATACATTGGCTGAGATTCTACACTACCTACAAGAAAGCAAAGTGAGTGACCAGTAGACAGTCATATAAGACAGACCTAAGGTAAGGGATGAAGCTCAAACCGTTTAGCCTGCTCATACGTATCAGTAAACTGATTCATATGAGATACTGATGGCTACCCTGCAAACAACCTCCGTGACCATGAGTGCACAATGAAAGCAAACAAAAGTCATTCGCTTTATGGGAGTTTTCAATGCAAGAATGCAGAAATATTGATGTGCCAAGGCTGGAAGCCACCAAAATGTGAAGTTGTCAATATGGAAGCTAGAAAATCAATATTGGGTGATACACGGACATGAAAACAGAAAGAATGGAGGAATTACAGTAAATATGAAACAATGGAACACTTAGTAAACTGATTTAATTTCAATAAATTTTTTTCTGTGGTTTGTTAAACCACATGGTTGAATGAGTAGAACGTATGTTCTTCAACTTCTAGAACCACTTTGTCAATGTGCTGTGGTAATCAGTGGGTTTTTTCCTAGGAAAGAACTGTTGAGGGGCCATTTGTCTAGCAAACATGGTGGATCTCAGCAGTACATGGTATCTTGTTTCAAACACAGCATTATTTGAGTCTGTTCTTTATATTTTCTGTTTTCCCAAACAATGTTGGACCTCAGGGACATCTATCACACTTCTGCTTAAATTTGTTTTTCCATTTCTTTTTCTATTAATCAGCTGGAGAAAAATGTCACCCTGAATGAAAATATAAAACCTATTCCACTTCCAACCACGATCACAGACTTGTGTGATGGAACGAATTGTTTGGCCAGTGGCTGGGGGATCTTTTCACAGGAGGGGACAAAGATATCAGACACCCTCCAAGAAGCAAGCATTCAAGTGGTTAAAAGATATTGCTGCAAACAAAAGTGGGGCAAAGTCATCAACAAAAAGATGTTCTGCACGCAAGAGGTTGGCTGTATAGTAAGTCTCAAATCTTTTTCTTTTTAGAGCTGCCTTTAAAAATTCAATGTCTCACTGTCCAGCCTTTGTGTTTGCATACAGGGTGATTCTGGAGGTCCACTTGTGTGTAATGGAGTGGCACATGGCATCACGTCATTTGGCATTGAACCCTGTGGCTTCTATGGCTTCCCCAGTGTCTACACCAGAATTTCTGAATATTTGTCCTGGGTCAAAACTGTGATGCAATTGGAGAGGCACTGAGAAGACCGTCTGAAGTTCCCAGCCCACTATATCTGATTACATATTCCAGCGAGAATAGCTTTCCTCTTCATCCTCAGTTTTAAAAGCATGCAGACTCTGCACAAATTAATTTACCACATTGCCTGCCATTTCACAGCAGCTGTAAGTAGGAGCAGTCAATGGACTCAGACTTGTGCCATCCATTAAAGAAGAGATTCAAATGCAAGTATGAGGGTGTGCTGACTGTGCCAATGTCTAATGGCAGCTCTGGAGCCCACACTCTTCTGCTTGTGTTCCAGCAATAGCAGCTGCTTCTCATCACTCTGCCTTTGCCATTTATTAAGTATGCTTGCTTTTATTGCATTTGTGGTATGAATTGAATAAAAAAAAATATCATTCGTTCTTACTTGTGGCTTCCGTGATGTGTCAAGAGAAAAGGGTTTCAACATGAATACAAGTGCATGTGCAACAGCCACCTCTAGATAGATAGATAGATAGATAGATAGATAGATAGATAGATAGATAGATAGATAGATAGATAGATAGATAGATAGAATGTATTAATTCTTAGGGGAAATTTCAAATGCATAACACAGCAAAAACAGAATACACAGACACCGACTCAAAGTTCAATATAAGATAATAGAATATTCTATACAATAAACTGCTACAGTATGTGTTTATGTGTCTTTGTTTCCCCTCAGTGATCTGTTTAGTCAGTTTGGCTTTGGTCGGATTGGTCAGTTTGGCTTTGAGTGAATCAATCAAAAGAGGAAGTGCTGGGCGAGAAACACTGAGATGCACAAAAAGAAATAAATGCATAGGAAGCAGGCTGAGAGACATTCACAAGAATATGAATGATGTTTCCATAGTGGGTAAAGGGGTCCCATCTACCATTGGTGGCAGTCAAAAAGTATACAGAAGGCGAGCAAGGCACCTTGAAATGACAGAGTCTGAGAAGTGGGATTTTTGGGAGAAAAATGAAGTGCTGGCCAGCACATGTTGAGACATACAAGAATACTGGGGAACATTATATGAGGAAAGCTGAGGGTATAAATAAGGTAAGGGGCATAACATATCAAATATTTTTACATTTTTTCTATTACCTCTGTTTGACAAGTAACATGGCTAGTATAAACATATAATATAATATACTAAAATAACTGTTGCAGATTGAGTCTGTATTATCTTCCTATGCCTTTTGGCTGGAGTGAAGGACAGGACATCAAGAGGAAGCATTGAAGTGTCTAATGGCAGAAAAGATCTCAAGAGGGGATCTTAGAACTTGAGGGCACTACACCGTGGAGGTATTAGCCTCTGGCTAATGGTGCTCCAAGAAAGCTCCCCCGGAGGGGATGGGCACTTATTGCTCAGTATGTCATCTAATTTTGCCACCATCCTCTTGTTCTCAACAGCTTCCAGAGTGTCCAGAGTGTGGGGTACAGCCCGGACACAGACAGGCAGACATGTTGGTTCACCACACACGTGTTTATTTACAAAGTCTCTATTTACAGAAAGTGCACAAACCCAGTGCCGCAGCACCAATTACCCCTTACAGTCCTGGCCGCTCTACAATGCCTTGCACAGTCCTCAGACCGCCTCCACTCCTCTCCTCCGAGCTCCGTCCACTTCCACCCGACTCTTGCCCCGATTCCCCAAAGTCCAGGGCCCACAGTCTTTGTGCCTTCCTGGCCGCCTCCTGTCCTCTCTCTCCAGTTCAGTCCTGCTACCTTCCGACATCCACCAATGACTGGAGGGAGGCGGCCCCTTTTATGGGAACCCGGATGGGCTCCAGCTGCTTCCCGGCACTTAACGTTGGCCACACCCTGTGTGGCGGAAGTGCCGCTGCGCCCGAAGCCGTCCGTGTCTCCCGGTCGTCTTCCCCGGCACTTCCTGGTGTGGCGGAAGTGCCGGGTTCCCGGGATAAACAGGCACTGGGGCGCCGCCTGGCGGTGGCCACGGGTCCCTACAGGCTTCCAAGCCCCCTACCCGAGGCCTCCTGCATAACCAGGACGGACGCCCTCTCTCGGTCTGGAGGAGGCACACGCCCTCCTCCGGTCTTCCAAGGCGTCCCGGCCGGGCTCCATCCCCGGCCAAAGACCACACGGGGTAAACCGGCATCGGGGCGCCGCCTGGCGGTGACCACGGGTCCCTACAGGGCTGGGCTTCCAAGCCCTGTACCCGTGGTCCCCAATATAACCAGGACGGACGCCCCCTCACGGTCTGGAGGAGGCACAAGCCCTCCTCTCCTCCTCCTGGGCGTCCCGGCCGGGCTCCAGCCCCGGCCAGGGACCACAAGAGTTATACAACTATACTTCCTGATAGGTTTGTTCAGGTATTTTCCATCACAGGAACTCAACAACCTTGAACAACACATTGGCTACAACAAACATGTAAAACACTTCTGGCAGCTTGCTGCACATATCAAGAGACCCAAGTCTCTTTAGAATGTACAATCTGCTCTTCCTTGTACAATGATGTGTTGTGTTGTTAGACTAGTCCAGTTTGCTGTTCATATGGACCCCCAGTTACTTGCAACAGCACCACCTTCTGTCCCTGAATGGTGACTGGTCTCAGGGGCTTCTTGACGCACTGGAACTTCAACAGCAATTCCTTTGTCTTGTTGATGTTGATCTGCAGTTGGTTCTTTCTGCACCACAACACAGAGTTCTCCTCCAGTCTCCTGTACTCGTCTGTATTATCAATACCACTTATGATTGAGTCTATTGAGAACTTCTGTAGATGGCAAGAGCTGGCATGATAAAATTTGGGACATTCTGTTCATGTCTATGTATTAAAGGGTCTGAAAGTGAGAAGAGGCTCACCCCAGGACCATTCCACGATAAAACACCAGAATACCAGGAAAATATGCACACAGACAGAAACCAAGAGACAGATGGATAGTGTGACAAGGAATACACTCCAGACATTAAAATGGTTTGGGGCAGCCACCAGTATATTATATCCTGGCTGCAAAAGTTTGAAAATAATTGAACAGAAATGTTCACAAGACTAAGTCTAAAACAGAACAGCCAGGCTGGAGGTAAGATGGCGGTTTTAAAGGCCTGGAGAGGAAGTGACATCATCCGGGCTGGAACCAGAAGTGATTTCATCATGACTGGAAGTAACATCGTTAAAGGCACCAGAACAGGACATGATGTTGTCGGAACTGGAAGCAACATCATCAAAGGTGCTGGACCCAATACCTCCAACCCCACTTCCACCCAAAACCCCCGGAAGTGACATCATCAAAGGCACCGGAACATGGTGGGATTTCCTGGGAATGGTCTGCAAGGACCTGAGAAAGACAATGAGCACACCCTGCCGTCCCCTGGTCTGATGTGGTATTACAATTACTCAAGCCCTTTAGCTGCCTCCTACTCGCATGTGTGTTACAAGCCCCTTAGCCCAGACTCATTGGGTCTGGTGTCCTGCACCAAGAGGTCGTGTACTCGACAGAGAGCATCAGCACTGGCATGGAGAGAGCCCCTACAATGAACAAGAGAAAACTTGTATGGCTGAAGATCAAGAAACCACCTAGTGACCCTTGGATTCAACTCCTCGTGGAGGGCCATCCACTGTAGTGGTGCATGGTCCGTCACCAGAGTGAATTCACGACCCAGAAGGTAGCACCTCTGTGTAATCACCCATTTAATAGCCAAGGCCTATCTTTCCAATGCCGCATACCTGGTCTCCCAATCTAGCAGTTTCTGGCTCAGGAACGTAACGGGGTGCTCAACACCATCAATGCTCTGGCTCAGCACGGCACCCAGTCCTGTGTCTGAAGCGTCTGTCTGGAGAATGAAAGGTAGAGAAAAATTAGGTGCTTTCAAAATTGGTGTTGAAGTAAGGGCCTGTTTCAAGTCACAGAATGCAGCGTCTGTCTTATCAGTCCATACCACATTGTTGGGACCCCTCTTATTTGTTAAATCAGTCAAGGGCGCCGCTCTATCTGAAAACCGAGGTACGAGCTGGCGGTAGTACCCGGCCAATCCGAGAAATGCTTGGACCTGCCGCTTGGTTCACAGAGAGGGGCATTTCAGATGACTTCTACCTTTGAACATTGTGGTTTGACGGAACCCCGACCCACCAGGTAGCCTAAATTTTTAGCTTCTTTCAATCCAAAAAAACACTTCTTAGGATTGATTCGAAGCCCAGCTTCTGCTAGTGTCCACAATACCGCTTTTACCTGCTGTACATGATCCTTCCACGTGCTGGAATAGATGACAATGTCATCTAGATAGACAGCACTATACGCATTATGGGGTCAGAGCACTTTGTCTACCAGACGTTGGAAAGTTGCAGGAGCCCCGTGTAACCCAAATGGAAAGACACAATACTGCCAATGTCCGCTAGGGGTGATAAACATTGTCTTCACCTTAGCGGAGGACGTTAAAGGAATCTGCCAGTACCCCTTAGTCATCTGAAGTGTGGTCAAAAACTTTGCTTGGCCAAGCCTTTTCAGGAGGTCAACCACTCAAGGCATTGGATAAGCATAAAATTGGGAGACTTGATTAAGCTGGCGAAAGTCATTGCAAAACCTCCAACTCCCATCAGGCTTACTAACCAAGATGATCGGACTGGACCAGGGACTATAACTTTCCTCTGTCACTCCTAGTTCCAGCATATGCTTGATTTCAAGCTCCACTTCTATTTTCTTTGCCTGGAGAAGTTGATAGGGACACTCTCTAACGATAACTCCAGGCGCAGTCACTATGTCATGTGCAATCAGAGAGGTCCTTCCAGATTTTCACTCACTACCTCAGGGACGGACAGGATAGCTGATTCAAGCTCCCGTCTCTGTCTGGAATTTAAATCTGTACTAATATTAAGGTTGTCTGTGTGAGCAAAGACTGATCAGGGCTGAGCAGAAGTAGGATCAGGATCCCTCTCTTTCCACAGCTTCAGCAAATTCACATGATAAATCCACTCGCTTGGTCCACGATTGGGTTGTTTCATCAAATGATCAACAAGCCCTTTCCTCTCCTTAATTTCATAAGGTCCTTGCCAATGGGCAAGTAATTTAGAATGGGAGGTCAGAACCAAAACCATGACACGATCTCCAGGATGGAATATTCGGAGGGTCGTACCACGATCATAATAGTGGGCATCTGTTGCTTGCGCCACCTCCAAGTGACTTTTTAAAACAGGTTGAATTTTTCCAAATCAATCGCGTAACTGAGTGATATACTTTAATATATTGGTAGAGGGAAGAGCCTCTCCTTTCCATCCTTCTTTCAAAATTTCAAATAATCCCTGAAGATGTTGTCCATATAATAATTCAAATGGTGAAAACCCTGTAGAGGCTTGTGGGACTTCCCGATAGGCAAAGAACATGAGGGAGAGGAGCTGATCCCAGTTCCTCCCGTCTCCACTGACCACCTTGCGAGGCATTTGCTTGAGAGTCTGATTAAACCTCTCCACTAGACAATCAGTTTGAGGATGATACACTGTGGTTTTTAAGTGCTTTATTTTAAGTAACATTTTTATTATCAGACCAGTCCTGCCCCAGAATCACAGCAAAAGGAGGCGGTAGGATCGCCACAGGGACTTTTTTCAGCAATCCTCTGTAGCTGATGAAACATAGGGTGGTTTTATATTTAAGGATTTCCCCATGTATACATGTAACACTGGTATTTACTTTTATCCATTTTATGGAACTGTTTCTGCCGGAATCAAGGAGTGCTTTGACTTTATATCCATTTATGATTACTACTCCTGTATGTACTAGTGACAGGGGGTTGACAGGTGCACATAAATCGCCACCTGCATCCCTCCTCATCCCCGGGCAGATCACACGCCCCAAGGCCAGGAACATTTGAACAGGCTCCGGTTTATATGAAAGAGACCTAGTTTGTGTGACATAATCCCCACGGAATCCACTAGAGGACCGTTCTGCTTCCTCAGATTGCACGGCTGACTTGGATGTTTCTAGGAGCAGTATAAGCTCCTCCATGGTGTGAACATTTTACAAGGAACTGAGAAAGTCAGCCAGCACACCCTGTCGCCCCCTGGTCTGATGTGGTATTACCATTACTCGAGCCCTTTAGCTACCTCCTACTCGCACATGTGTGATAACAGATAGATAGATAGATAGATAGATAGATAGATAGATAGATAGATAGATAGATAGATAGATAGATAGATAGATAGAGGCAGTAAGTAATGCATAGAAAGATGAAAGTATACCATGTGAATGTTATTCTCCATGATGTTCATGATGTTCATATGTAAATAGCATATATATTGTGGCCTGTAGGAGGCACCCAGATCCTCAAATGCCAGATACAACTGCACAAACATCAGTTTTGGGTTCAACAGACCTTTTATTTGAACAGCACCATTACAGGTTTTTCTTGCCCATTCCTCCCTGAAGTGCTTTGTCCTCCTACTCTCCTTACTCAAGCTGCCTTTATGCTGGACATGGGTGTATGTCTGGTGCCAGAACATTGCACCCAGGAAGTTCTTCTTTTCTCTAAACAACCCCCCCACCCACGGTGTCACCTAACGTACTTGTGGAACATCTGTTCTTGGCGGGCAGTCTCCCCCAGTACATCCATCATATCTTCTCCCCAACTGGGAAAGGAAATAGTAATTGTCCCAGCTTAGGTGTGCATTCATCCATGTCCTTCCATAATGGCCACCTCTCTAAGGCCCAGTCAGGGGGGCACAGTTCTTTCATTCACAATACATATAAAGGTAGAGCATATAACTTTTTTTTTATTTCATTTAATGTGGACAGGTGGAAATGGTGTGGTACATGGCTGACAAGTCACTATTCCGCCTAAAAACTTCATGTGAACTTCAGCAGCAGAGAGCGAGTTATCTGGAAAATAGTTGTACCCAATAATTTGAATGCTGCTGGTTTATATAGCAGCTAAATATTCTCAGGGTGAACCACTAGCACATGAAGTGTCAGATATTTGCTGCTATTTTTCACACCTCACAAGTGGTAAGGAAAGTCATCAGTTTCCTGCCTTGAGAACTCTGCAGATGCTGCTTCTAGATGTTATCTCAGAAAGAACTTCAACCTCCAGCATGGACATCATCTGTCTGATTGCCGCCTTTCTTTCGCTTGTGCCCTCCATCTTCAAAGCAGGTAAGTACACAAAGAGCCATCATGCAAGAAACCAATAGATAGGAAAGAGCTGTTAGAGTGGTAATGTAGAAACCCACTGATCAGTGGGAAGCAGCCTGCCAGCACTTCCAGTCAAATGCAGGGATTGGAAGAGATAACTCATCTTCCTGCTTTTTTAGTGTAGGAAAAGTTGGGGATCATTCAGCTCTGGGTGCTCACAGAAACATAATGAGCAAAGTATACTTATGTATGTGCTGCCACTTGTTTTATAGAGCTTCCATCTCCAAAACTGATGATTTATGCACATTCAGCATATTGGTTGGGCTCTGCTATATCAGGCATCTGCCTGTCTGTTATTGAAGGATCTTTAAAATATTCATTAATAATGTATGTTTTGGAGAATAGGATGATTAACACAAATGTTCTTTGCTGATAAAAATATTCTGCTTCAATTCACAGAATGGACTGACAGCAGCATCATCAGGGGTCATGAGGCCAAACCTCACAGCCATCCCTACATGGCATACATAGTGGACAAAGTTAAAACGCACACCTGTGGGGGATTTCTTGTGAGGGAGGACTTTGTGATGACCGCTGCTCACTGTAATGGACAGTAAGTTATTCAAAGAGTTCAATTCCAGAGTCTACAGAGCACTTCTCAACCTCCTCTCCTCATCTTGAAAAGGAGCAGAAACAATTGGCAATTGCAAAAATGTCAGGTCAGGAAAATGAAGGTCTAATTAGATAAAAGCAGACGTGGAATATAATGTGACATAAAATTAGAAGTGTGCAATAAAAAACAAGATGAGGAGGAATGAGGTGTAATATAACATGTGAGAGGAGCAATAAATAAATATATTATAAATGAAGAAAATGACTTCCAATATGTAAAAAAGGACACTTATAACAAGGAAATGTTGGCCAGTTTAAAAAGAGAGATACAATAAAAAATAGGAAGCATAATAAAAGTAAAAGGGTATCTGCTGGCATGAAATGACTGATTCAGTTATACAGGAGAGCTGCCATAAATATAAAATAAGAGAGCTGCAATAAAAATGAGATAGTGAAATCAGAGTTATGTAAAGAGAAATGTGCCTAAAATAGATAGAGAGAAAGATATCATTGTAAGGGACTATATGATAGATAGATAGATAGATAGATAGATAGATAGATAGATAGATAGATAGATAGATAGATAGATAGATAGATAGAGGCAGTAAGTAATAGATAGATAGATAGATAGATAGATAGATAGATAGATAGATAGATAGATAGATAGATAGATAGATAGATAGATAGATAGATGAATGGCACTATATGATAGATAGATAGATAGATAGATAGATAGATAGATAGATAGATAGATAGACAGAACAGATACTATAGTACAGATCTATTACAGGTATCTGTATTGATATGAAAGGTACTAGTGATGAATTTATGAAATACAACAATGATTGTATTTTTTTTCTTATACAGCATATTGCCATTTGCAGTTGTGCATTGTTTGATGTTTTATTATTAGAGCTGCTTTTTATAATTATGTTGTAATTGTCCACTATGTTAAGGATATCATTATACGCTATGAACTAGCCATCCCCTGTGACTCCATCCACGTAGTAGTGAAACAGGTCAGTGTGGAGGGCCCCCCACTCGCTTCCCCATCCCCTCAGATTAGCGCGAATATATCACTCCTGCAAGCGAACTATGATTCTTAGTGCGATGAGAAAAGAGGAAAATCAACTGGAATGCTCGAGCAAATTCTAGAAAAAAACCTGCTGTTGCACACCTTTACCCCAACAGACAAACACTGGACACAGGTTAAAAGTGCTAAGAATATTTTTTTACTTTCTTCTCAATAGTGTCCCAAAGCACCTCCACCACAACAAACAGGCAATAACTATAATAATAATACAATAATTAAACAATGCTCTCCTCCCAGCAGCTCCGTCACACTCCCTCCCATCTCTGGCTCTCTTGCCGGGTCTCCACTAGTCCTTTATATAGTCCTTGACCCAGAAGTGCGTCTGTCCTTCCGCCTGTGTGATTCACCAGCACTTCCGGGTCAGATGGAGACTTGGATTTTCTCCAGCCTGGAAGTACTTCTGTCCTTCCGTCCCAATGACTTGGGAGTACTTCTGGGCTTTACTGGAAACAGAAGTCCCCATGTCTCCCTGCAGGATCCCCTGGCGGCACTCACAGTACCCAGCAGGGCTGTGAAGCTGAACTCCATCTCCCATAGTGCCCTGCGGGAATCTGGGGCACCGCTAAACTGCAGGGAAGTCGGCATCTAGTGTCCTGGGGGTTTCGGCCATCCATCACAATATATATACAGTATATATAGAGATTACATGTTAAAAGCTTTCTTAGCAGGAACTGTTATAACAATGCAAGAACAGATTTGCCCATTTTTACTTTAACAGTAATGTTATGAAAAATAAGTAAATCATCCCTTTCATTATCAGATTTCAAGTTCTTATTAAAGTGACACAGAGTCCAGAGAAGCTTAGACCCTCCCCTGATGCTATTTGAAACTTTTGCATGTTCCAGAGGTGCCTTGTCAAGTCCACATCACTTACTCAACTACTTGCACTAATTTAATTTTTTACATTTAGGTCTAGCTAGATTTTCTTTCTGTTTTTATATATTTGTTTTTTATTAGGTCTATCAGAAGAAAATGAAACTGTTGCTGATGTGAACTTTTGAGCTCTCTGATCTCTCATGTAAAACCTGAACATGTGCTTATGATGGCACGTCGTTCACACTTTCAGCCATATGCTTTATACTTCTCACACACATACAGTATATGCTTTCCTTCCTATGAGTTTGTTAACTTTAAATTGATGACTAGCAGTGTTGTATAAAGCAATTCTGGAATAAAAGTAAGAGATATCTTTCTGAAAAGTTCTTCAAGTAACAGTAAAATGTTCATGAGAAAACTCTTTACGCAGAAGTTTTAAAGTGTCTGATTTTAATTGTACTTACATATAAGTAAATATAGGCTGCTTTACGTATATCCATTCCATCCATTTTTGAATGCCACATATCCAGAGCAGGGCCACTGGGAAACTGGCACAGAGCAGAAACAATCAATGAGCAGGGCACCGGCTTATCGCAGGGTGAACGTTCACACACACACACACACATTCATCAGGATTCAATTTAGTATTGCCAATACACCTACAATATGTCACTCGAGAGTTCACAAGCACCAGGTCCTAAGAAACTTCCAAAATTGCAGACAAGAAGTTAACACCGTCAAACCCGGCTAGTAACACAAAATCTTTCTAAGCTAAGAAAAATGTTTTCTTCACAAAATTTTCTAGAATAATATTAAGCTTGGTGAAGCACAAATAGCAAAAATGAATTGCTAAAAATACCTAAAAAGGCAAAGGCAATACAAGGTGATCAAAGTCCCAATTTAAAATCCAAAGAGTAGTCAAGAACAAAACATAGAAGGTAGAATAAAAATCCAATAAATCACAAAAGCACAGATAGAAACACAATAAACACCAACTTCCAAGTGCATTTCAATGAACCCCAAGGGACTGTAAGTTGTCCCCGTCTTAACAGGGCAGAGGGCAGTCCTTTGCAGTCAATGGGCAGGTGGCCCCATCTTTTGAGGGAGCCACTCACAAAACACAAGGCATATAACACAGACATTGGGAATAAAGCAAATGATTAACACAAGTAACATTAAATAAATAACTCAAAAATGAACAAAAAGGACATGAAACAAGGATTTGAAGCCCAGCCAGGATAGGAACCCCAGCTGAATTACAACAAATTTACACTGCATGTCTTTGGACTGTGCATGGAAATTAGAGAGGAAATTAATGACCACGTGGGGAGAACATGCAAGCTCCACACAGGGAACACCAGGGTCTTTGGACATTAATCCCCTTATTGCAAGGCAGCAACTGTGCCAATGCACCACTGTGCTATCCCACATTTTCTATATAGTCAAAAAAAGTTCTTACAGGCTTAAAATAGTCAAGACTACCTTCTTTTTGCATTGAATTGAATCAATCAAGTATCAGCAAAATATGCACAACTTGAAGCAGTTACATTCAGAATAAGCAGACATCCAAATGATTGTACCTTAATTTAGTGGGGTATTTGCTAACAGAGAGGGACTTGCAGAAAACCCCACTTTAATAAGGAGCTGAAAACTCCCAATTAACACAAACACCTAATTACAATTAATTTAAGGGGAAAACATTTATAATCAACCCATGATCATAAACACGCCCATTGTTGTTTAAATAACACCAACCTGCATGAAAATTGATATAATCTCTAAATATAAAGAGCTAAGGGTTCCCCATCTGTCATGCAAAAATATACGAACCTTGAATCTTGATCTTGGTCTTAATCGAGCGCTTATGACGTGATATGTGTAACACAACCCAAGAGTTGCAACTGTGGGTTACCTCTGCCACGTGACTGGGCTTCAGGTCCTCCTCACAGCAACCTGTGCCAAGAGCCATGCAATTGAGGACAGGATATCTGAGTATTTCCAAGCTAATTAACACCAACATTAGTAATCAAAATAAATTCTAATCATATTTAGTAAATCACTTTATCTAGATTATATCACTTCTGGTTTCACATTCAAAGTATTGGTCCTTTGGTTTTCTCGGACTTTTCCAACTATTCATGATGATGCCCAGGATAATGTGAGAAGATTTGTGAGCAACACACATGACAAGGTGAGTGAAGCACAGCACGTGAGCACACAAGTCTGGGCTGGCTGCCCTGAGGACAGTGTCTGAAAAAGGCTGACCCTGGGACCACCCCAAATGTCCAGCCCCGCCCAATTCTGCAGGCTGCAGTGAGGTGTACATGTAACAGCTGTATAGATGACCAAATATTAGCATCATTGGTGCACATTTGAAAATCATCTCTGATTCTTTGTAAGCAGAAGTTTTCTTAAAGCGTGGGGAGTAGGTATTTTAGATAATTGAGGAAAATGTTCATACTTGAGTAACCCTTTTGGTTTTTGATTTATATATTGAAGTAATAAATGTGAACAAAAAATATGTCAGAACAAGTAAAAGTAGATATTTGCATTTGAAAATGTCAGTCATCTTCCAACCTGCTATATCCTAATACAGGGTCACGGGGGTCTGCCAATCCCAGCCAGCACAGGGTGCAAGGCAGGAACAAACCCCAGGCAGGGCGCCAGCCCACCAAAGGGCACACGCACACACTAGGGACAATTTAGAATCACCAATGCACTTAACCTGCATGTCTTTGGACAGTGGGAGGAAACCGGAGAACCCGGAGGAAACCCACACAGACACAGGGAGAACATGCAAACTCCACACAGGGTGGACCAAGGAAGTGAACCCAGGTCTCCTTACTGTGAGGCAGCAGCGCCACCACTGCGCCACCCCATTTGAAAATGTAGTGAACAAAAACTAAAAGTAGACAATTTTATACTCAGTTAAAGTAAAAATATACTCAAAACATACTGAAGCACATAAAGGATGTATTTCTACTTTGTTAACCTACAACACTGACAGATAGAATATAACTGGTAGATAAAGTAGCACTGTAATGAACTCTTATATAAACTCTTTAAGAATACATTGCTTGATATATATTAAACTGGAAGAAAAAAAGACGGCTAGATAGATGGATAGAACTTTTATTGTACTGTCTATCAGTCTGTCTGTGGGTAACACAGCACATCAGTTAGTGACCACCATCGGTCATGTATGGGATGAGATGGTTTGCCTAGTGATGTGCGGTGAGGTTCCTGGCTGTTGAGGCACTGATTCCTTCAGAGTCAAATTTACAAATATATGAACCCAAAAGAGTAGCTTATTCACTAATCAATTGGCAGCATGCACACTGACTACTGGTTATGGTTCATATCTCATCAGCATAATTTACACACACATCGGTAAGGTACATATTTGGTTAAGAAAGAACGTTACATCTATAGTGGCAGGTGAGAGCGCATTTGCTCTGAACCCTCCACGTTTTCTAAATTTGCCATTGCAATTCCACGATTCATATTCTTTTAATACAAATGAAGTATAGAGTGGTGTACAAAAAACATGGATTTTAATTTTGACCTTAATTGAAATATTTAGTTGTTTTTAAAAGCTTTTAATTCTGATGCTTTAATCAATTTTAATATTGGATTTTTTTTTCTTAGTCTGATCCCATTTTTTATGGTCTTACCTTTATTTGTAAATGACGTCAATGCACCTATCCTTCTACATGAAAATCTCTATCTTGTAAAAGTCCTCCTTATTTTCCTATAGTTTTAAAAGTGTGGAAATTATCGCCAAGAAGAACAGCAGCAACGAGCACCTGTTGGACTCACATCTACCCCTTTCAGGGCTGCACGGTACTTTCTACCTCACTTTGTGCCTTTTCACAGCGGTTTTATGTTCGATCAGCAAGACTAAATATATTAAAGATATTAGCCAGACTGTGGAAATTCAGGATGTATAATACACGTGTCTGCAAACATTATATTGACAACATGCAGAGAGAACAACAGGCAGCGGCAATTGCATGCATCAACCCCGTGTGTGAGGAAGAGCACAATCAGAGGTGAGGCTCGTCGCCGCCGCACCTCACGTTTCTCCCCTGTATTTGAACAGGAAATGCGCAAATTCAGCGATTTTGACTATAAAAATGATCAAAATTATTGGAACCATACAGAAAAAAAAAATTATAGCAAAGACCAGTAGACAAATTTATGTTATGTTATCATTATTAGTTTTTTTTACTTTTCATGATGATGCCTCCCCTGACCGCACGTCCCTGGGTCTGCCTCCTAAAGGATATCACGTGAACTTGAAAAGCTCCCTGGCGACTCTCTTGGTGGAGAAAGAAATGGTGCAGGTGTGACAACATGCCATTGGCACCAACTGATCATGGGTTGTGCAGGTATGGAGAGCAGGATATGCCAATTGCAGTCAACCTGTATGGAATTGCACATACTGCATGTGTTTGAGGGGTTGAGCATAAGGTCCAACGCTAATCACATTTTTAAAAATGGCAATTTAAGAACATGCTGGACTGAAGCAGTCTGATCTCCACCATTAAAGGACCAACAGAGCTTCACAAAACTATGTGGGGAGACATACAGACAGAGATACCTTAATGTTGTAAAGTTCAGCGAATACAGGGAGAAGTGAAAAAGGCCAGAATATGAAAAACAGAATAAAAAGGCTCTGCAGAATGGAATTGGTTATCAGACAATCCAATGGAGCTGATCTTCTGTGCCACAGATTCATAGCACTGAATGACTCGATTTAGTTGTCAGGCAGCTTATTTGAAGCTTTGGTGGCCCCTGACTGTAACACATTGTCTCTCTCTCTCTGTGTCTGTGTCTGCAGAAGTCTTATAGTCTTACTGGGTGCCCATAATCTGAAACACAAGGAGCCAAGCCAAGTGTTCTTAGAAGTGGAGCAGAGCTTTCCTCACCCCGATTTCAACATAGAGAATGCAACCAATGACATCATGCTGCTGAAGGTGACTGCTACCATCATCACATGCCATTACTTTATTAGCTCCTACTGCACTCTGACATTTGTCATTGCTTTTCAGAAAGTCGCCTGCTGCCTAGCACAGCAGACACCTGTAGTTGGTCCTTTTTTTCACATTTTTGATCTTTGTGACCCACAGCTCAAGAATCAAGTTGCACTCAACAGCAACATAAAGGTGCTCGCACTGCCGGATAGTGAGGCGGACTTGGAGAAGAAAACTCCCTGTGTTATATGCGGATGGGGCAACACAGTGAGCAAAAAGAAAAAAATGCCAGAAAAGCTGCAAGAAGCGAATGTGACTATAATCAACAGGAAAAAGTGCAACAAGAGGTGGGATGGAAGAATCACAGAGACAATGATCTGCACAAAGTCACGAGTGGTGGGCTGCAAGGTAAGCATTTCCTCTGTGGTGGGTTAATTGAAAGAATGTGACACCGGCCTCCTCCTGTAGAGCAAGCCAGGTGCGTCACTGCAAACAGAATTAGGTGCTGCACCACAGGACCAGGACCAAGGTGCATGTCTTCAGTACTGGTTCATAGTGGAGATGGCGACAAGTAAATATATTGGGTTCCAGGTGCATTTCTTCTTAAAAGGAAGAGTATTAGGTGCATCTCTCTTCAGTGCTGACCTCAGGGTCATCAAGATATTAAACAATAATATGGATTAGAAATCTCCACCAAAACAAAGAAATGACTGACATGCAGTAAATTCTTATACAATACAAACATTTGCAGTATTTAAATATTGCCTCTAAGTTTCCTGACTTATCATTGATATTGACTTATCATAAGTTATGAACCATAAAAAAGGAAACCAGTGCCGCTGTGAAATCATGTTGAACTTATGTCTGCAGGGTGACAGCGGTGGGCCACTGGTGTGCAACGGGAAGGCCCAAGGAATTATCTCCTTTGGAGCTAAGCGCTGTGGTGTCAAGAATTTCCCAGGGGTCTACACTCGAATTGCTGCTTACAAGGCCTGGATAGAGTCCATCATGAAGTTGAGAGAGCAGTGAGAACATGCCATGCCTGGCCATTGCCACACAAAGACTCACAGTGCCCATTGGGATGCCTTTCTCATGCTGTTTGCCCTGAACTTTACATTGCTATTGCTTTTTTCTGCAATTCCTCTTTCTCTTGATCTATGGAGGTTGGTTTCCTCTCATTTTTGTGAAGTAAAAATCACATAACATCTAATGTTAATAAAGTATGATGAATTCGCACCATTGTGATGTGAACTATTGCTTTGGGCCAACAAAAAGGTGGGTGATGAATATTTTAGAAATTGTTTTTGCAGGATGTCATGATTTAGACATTGTGGATCACTCACCTATATGCAAGGCCTAATATAATTCACAGAAGCATTTCAAGTCCTGGTCCTACCTACTACTCATTCACTTTTTGAATCTGCATAATCCAGTTATGGGTCACAAGGAGCCCGTCTTGCAATACTGGGTTCATGGCAGAAACCATCCTAGGAAGGTGCAACAGTTCAATGCCAACAACATTCAGCCATATTAGATCATTTTAGAGTTGCTAATTATACTGAATTATTGGGACATTGAGGAAACACCCACAATGATGTGGGAGAACGTGCAGACTTCACACAGACAGTGATTGGAGTCCTTCATCTATTACAGTGATACAGTATGAAAAAGTATTTGTCCTCTTCCTCATTTCCTTTATTATTACACATTTTTGACACTACTGAATATTTTCAGGTGTTCACCCAAAATTTTACATTAGACAATGGATAGATAGATAGATAGATAGATAGATAGATAGATAGATAGATAGATAGATAGATAGATAGATAGATAGATAGATAGATAGATAGATAGATAGATAGATAGATAGATAGATAGATAGATACTATGATCTCAACACACACCAGAATGACTAAAAAGGAAAATCATTTAAAAGAAAGAAAACTTCTGATTTGGCATTCCCAGTCCCAGTAAGGCACTATACACGTGTATTTTTGTTTGTATAAAGGACCCCCATAGCGTTTCTAGACACACTTCTGCTGAATACTTTATTGACTGAAAGTCCTCAGTGTTAGTGTGTGCAGCATTGTTCATAATGGCACTCAGTTTTGTATTCTTCATTCTCTCCTTTGCTACAACCTCCAGGGGTTGCAGAGCGCATCCCATAACTGTGCATGCCCTTTACATTCATTTGTTGATAATCTTTAATTATGTCTTTCATTGAATAAGAGTAATCTGAAACATTACTGCCATGGGTGCTGACTTGACATTAACATTGAGGGTTAAAAACTTATAGGCAACAACAAAGATAATAATCCAACAATAACAGAGTAAAATTCTGTGTAAGTGGGTTTTACTTTGGGTTTTAATGTTTTTCATCCATATCTCCAAACATGTTCATCTACTTAGCTATTTTAAATTGGCTGTTTGTGGACGTGTGCATGAGAAGACCCTGTTATAGACTGGTACCCCACCCAGAGCTGATTCCTGCCTTATTTCAAATGCACTCAGGTTAGGTGCCATTGAACCTGAATTGGTTTAAGGAAGTTTGAAGGAGTAATATTAAGTGTTGTGATAGATGGATTCCCTTCGCTTACCTGGCCGGAAGGCCCACTTAGCATATGGGCAGAAAAAGTGTCAGGATGTTCAATACCAGGAGGGTGGCAGAAGATGCCGGTGTAGAAGAGGGCATGCTGACAGAGTTGGACCGAAGAACAATACCTGGCTGGGAGGCCAGTGTGATGGAAGGAGATGGGGAGATAGCCTGTAGTCCTGACAGAGTCGCCCAACACACCAGATGGCAACATCCCTGGATCAGGATTCCCACACCAACATCTGCAGGGCATGCTGGGACTTGTAGTACTGTGAGGCAACCCTTTTGAGTTCCATGGGGGCTGTCACGGGGGCAACTGGAATTAATGATCCATACTTTGTGGGACTTCTGCTTAATCTAGAAGTACTTCCAACAGGCTCTGCCCTAGCACTGGAAGTACTGATGGGTGCAAGATAAGAGAAGCCGCTCAGCCTCATCTAGGCTAGTTGGAGTGGAGGATGGGCAAAGCTCACCTGAAGGAGTAGAAGAAGAAGGCAAAGGAGAAAGAGAAAGAAGAATTGTATTGCGTTTGCCACTGTTACAAAAAAGCCTTTTATAAGGTAGTTTGTATAATAATATAATTAAAAAAGCACCCACAACTGGTACCTGTGCTGTTGTGCCTGGGGTTTGGGATGCTGCAACGACCTCTAGCGGTCACATTGTATATACAGTATATACCTGTCACACACGTGCGAATAGGAGGGAGCTGTATGGACCAAGTGAAGGTAATTCCACGCCAGGCCAGGGGGTGGCAGGGTGCGCTAAACCTTTTTCTGTTGTCTCTGCAGACAAAAAAATGGAAAAACCTGTCTGATTCAACCCTGAAGACGTCATGTCCGGTTCAGGCGCCCAGAAGCATGTCACTTCCGGGTCCACTACGTCACTTCTGGTTTGGCATTTAAAGCCGCCATTTTTCCAGTCTTCAGTCTTGTTTTGGACTCCATCAAAGACATATCTGTCTTTACTTTCAAACCCATTGCAGCCAGGGAAATTATACAGTGATGAAAATGTTGTTGTTTTTAAGCAATTTCCATGCAGCTTTGGCTTCATGGTTGTGGCAGTTGTCTTGCTGGATCCTTCTCCCATGGCACAGGTTTCTTGCAGATTGCATTGGGTTTTCCTCCAGGATTTTCCAGTATTTTGCTGCATTCATTTTACTCTCACCAGCCAGCTGCAGAGAAACAGAGCCACAGAACGATGCGTCAACCATGATTTTCCACAATGGCTATGGTATATTTTTGGAGAATGTGAAGTGTTTGTCTCACACCAAACATGTCATTAAGTCAAAAGGCAAAAAAGCTCAGTTTTGGTCTCATCAGACAAAAGTACCTTCTTCCAGCTGACTTCAGAGTCACCGATGTGTCTTCTGGAAAGCTCTATTTAAGACATCCTGCATGTTTTTTTTCCCTTTGCCACTCTCCCATAAAGTGACTGGTGAAGCACCAAGGGCAACATTTTTTGACTGCAAAGTCTCTAATGTGTTATCCGCTGTAGCTTGTAACTCTCTCAGAGTCGTCAGAGGTCTCTTGGTGGCCTCCCTCATGAGTCTTCTTCTTCTTCTTATACAGTACTTGTACAGAATTATTGCTGTGCCATAGTCTTTACAATTTTTAATGACTGTGTAGCTATGTTTATTCAAAATTACCAAAGTTCTGTAGCTTTAGTTTGCTTCATGGGATTCACCAATAGCTTGATGCATTGAAATTATTCCACAGACAAAATATCTGCGTTTTTAAAAGCTTTAGTAAAAATTCAAAGTAAAACAGGTGACCCAAAATTAGAGAAAAAAAAGGTCTTGTTTAAGAAAAGTTTGGTTTAAAGCTTATATATCTTGTTTCATTCTTTACATTTGTTTATACAGCTGCACCATTTCTAAACAGTCAGAAAATGCATATCCCATTTGCAAACTACAATGGGTTTTTCAGTCCACGCTAGCCATGAGACTAATTCCAAACACACACTGACACACTGTACTTCAGATATAGCAAGAACATTTGATCTCATATTAACATACAGAGAGTTAAAGACTATGCCATATTCTAACTGCTGTTCTTCTAGAGGGGTTAAGCAAGCACTACTGTATATGATTTTAACTTTAAGTATTAACTTTCTAAGACTGGCTCTTAGACTGATTTAACTGGACCCCAAGGGATATTCACTAACATGGATATTTTATGGCCTTACACAATTACCTTTTCAAAAACTTGCTCGTTGTGCTCTTTTTTGTCTACATCGTGTGGATTAGGGCACCATACTGACTCACGTCAAGTTGTCCCTTCCAGATAATAGAGCATTTATAGTTCAATGAACCGAAACCCCATTGAACTAACTCGGTGACTTCTATAACCAACTGGCTACTTCAGCAATGATTTGGATGTTTCATATCTGTAATTAATTGAGGCAGAGATCTGTTCTCACTTTGACATTAAAGTGTTGTTTCTGTTAATCCATGTCCAAAAAGCTCATTTTTACCCACAGTTATTAATTGTTGCATAATAATAAAATGTGAAAACTTCCAAGGGGGTGAATACTTTCTGTAGGCACTGTACACCTAATGAAATGACCATTGAGTGAATATATCAGGGTTTCTCCATCAGCTTTTACTCAAATGGATCTGCAATTCCAATTTGACAAGTCCTACCAAGGAATCGTTCTGCTCTCCATCTTCAAGAGAGAGACAGAGAGGTTGGGAGAATGCGCACGACGAAACACCTGGATTGGGACCCGAGACCAGCGAGTGACACCTCAGCACAACACTGGAACAGCGTGAGGTTTTTTACAGTGACTGGACTGCCAATCCTGCCACCAACCCCTAAGTTTTCCATGTAAGTTGGAGGACTTGCTTACATCTTCAAGGAAAATTTAGAAATGCAGCAACTACGTCAAAGTTACTTTATGAATAAAATCAGCCACACAGCTCGTATACTCATACCAAGAATGAGTCAAACAAGCCTGACCTAAGACTGATACTTGTGGTTTGGTGACTGAGGCATGGGGCTGTGAATTCTAAGGATGCCCAAGCGACTCATAGAAAGTCACTCCACCTGCCATTAAGTCACTTGACATTGCATATACCAGTTGACATTGCAGAAAATACTTTAAAAAAAACCTGAACTTTAGAGCAGATGGATTATACCGTCAGATTATGTTCAGTGTATAAATGCACAATATAAAATAAAGTTGCTAAAGACACCAAGATGAAATGGCACAGTTTATTGAATTGAATTAATAGCCTTTATTGGCCCTGTAAAATAATTACAACAAAATTACGAGTGCCTCTGTAACTAGGGACAAAAAGCAAAAATAATACTACTTTTTGTGAAACCCAACCAATAATAAAACACATAATACAAGCAAGGAAAAAAACAAAACAGTAATATCTCCCTTTTATATAAAAAAATCTTGGGACAAGACTTTTTTTCGTCGACGAGACATGATCTTTTGAAGAGAGACAGAGAGACGCTTTCACGCCCCGCGATATGGTCAAGTTACGTTATACTTACAATCTTTGGAAGCAAGTCCAGTGATACACATGCAGAGCAGGTTAGAGATAACGGAAGAAGGAAAATTCGAAAGTCTCCAAAAAACTAGTGAAAAAATCACATTAGCGTAAAAAAAAACTGAAATTATTACTCGATGAAGTAATGGAAAAGTGAAAAGACATTGCATAGTGTTTGAGAACAAAAGGACAGGTGCTGTACTGGCTTTTAAATGTTCAAAGCGCCGCCCGAAATGCCAATCATGTGGAATGAAAGCAGCGGCAAACTAGCAGCAACCCAGTAGCTGATCGAGCAAAGAGGAGGTAAAAAAAACAACTGTTAATTGTTTCCCAATGTATCACTGTTTAAGAGGGGTTTAAGAGGAGCAACTGCATCTCCTTGGGGTTAATTCAGCCACGCTCTTCCCAACAGCACGTGTAATTGCTGTGCGAGCGAAGTTCAGAGTACACAGCAAAACAGCATTAGCATGCCAACAGCTGACCGAGCAAAGAATTAATTTGTATCCCATTGTATCACCATTTACACGTGGTTTCGGAGGAGTGGACACGTCTTCTTGGGGTGCATTCAGCCCCCCTCTTCACAACGACGCAAAGAGCAGGCAGGAGGGGGAAGGAGCTGGCGAGCAATATATATATATATATATATATATATATATATATATATATATATATATATATAATATATATAAAAATACAGTTGAAAAGAAGTGAGATGAAATAATAATGGAACCAGAAGTAATACAGTTAAAAAGTACCATTCCACTGGGGAGTAGCTGCATGAGAGCAGCAGTAGTATGTATGAGTCTATTTAGTCTACTGACTAAACAACTTATTTTTTAACAGCCTTTATTTGCTTATTTTTGTTTAATGTATTTATGGCCATTGAAAAGAAACTGTTTCTGAATCTATCAGTCCATATTTTTAAAGATCTATAAAACAGACCAGAGGGCAACAGTTCAAACAGGTGGTTACCAGGGTGTGAAGGATCCTTAATGATGGTTATGGCTCTGGTGAGTTGTCTTCCAAGAAGGGCAAACAGCAGCCTGTGATTTGTTGTGCTGTGTTTATGACTCTCTAATGAACCTTCTCGTCTGTTGCCATGAATCCGGCTTATCGTACTGTGATGAAGTATGCCAGGATGTTCCTGATGGTTGAACAATAAATAGCCACCAATGGTTTTTTTGCTCCAAGTTGTTGTTGAGCACTCTCAGACGGTGCAGTCGGTGTTGTGCTCTTTTTGACTATTGCTGTGGTGTTCTCAGACCCGGAAAGGTTCTCTGAAATGTGGGTTCCCAAGAACTTGAAGGTCTGCACCCTTTCCACATGATCTCCATTGATATAAATAGGAAATGGTTTTGTTCCGTGGTTTCTGAAGTCCAGAAACCACAGAACAAAGAATGATTTCCTTGGTTCAGTGTTGTGTTCAGTTATTCTCCACTTTGTCAGTGTCTGGAGCTCATCTCTGTAGGCCGACTCATCTCCTTCTAATATGAGCCCTATTACAGTGGTGTCATCTGCAGATTTAATGATAGTATTTGTGGGGTTCAGTCATATGTGTACAAAGAGTAAAGTAGAGGGCTCAGCACATAGCCTTGTGGAGATCCTGTGCTAAGCAAAAGGGAAGAAGTGAGATGAGGGTCGAATTTAGCTCTTTGTGGGTGGTTTGTCAGAAAGTCATTTAACCAGATGCAGGTGGGGGGGAGGGAGCTAAGTCTGTCAGCTTGCTTACCAATATGTCAGGGATTAGTGTATTAAATTCTGAACTGTAGTCTACAAAAAGCAGCCTTACATAGCTCCCTTTTTGGTCTTCCTGGCTCAGTGCAGTATGTAGAGTTGTAGCAATGGCATCTTCTGTGGACCTGTTTGATCTGTAAGTGTGGTAAAGAAAATCTAAGGATGCAAAATGAATAAAAGTGAAAGGATAAACAATAACATTATTAAAATATATGATTTATCTCTATTATAAAAAAAAATCTTGGAAGGATGGAAGGAGACGTGATTTTTTCAGAGAGTCATTCTCACGTCCCGCAAGACGAGTTTTTGTGCCAAGAGATTTAACCACGCTCGGGGCCGGAAATAAAACAAAGAGTAGATGACAAAGTAGAACATTGTAAAGAATTCAAAAACGTTGGTGCAGTACACATGCAGAGCAGGTTAGAGATAATGGAAGTGCGAAAATATGAAAGTTTCAAAAAAAGAATAGTAAAGATCGCATTAGTGCAAACAAACAGAAATTATTACTTGGTGAATTAACGGAACAGCAAAAAGAGATTGAATATATTGTTCGGATTTAAACTTAAAAGCCGGAGACTTGTAGATCATCTAATTCGTGTTGCCATCAGGGAAAAAAAGTAGTGTTTCTTCCCAATGAAGAGGCGTATCCACAAGAATTAAAAGATTTGTTGTTTGGTGAAAGTGAAATTCCGCGAGAGAAGTCATTTCTCATTTGTATGAATGCTATTGTCAGACACATTTCTTGCAGAGAGAAAGAAACAATATTCATTCACGGGCAATTATACGTTGTGTTGTCACAATGTAATTCCAAACATGGAATCAAAATTCAATGCGATGTTGATGAAAAGGTAAAAGCCAAAAGAGATTGAATATATGGACATAGGTGATATGACAGAAGTGCTCCGCACAAGATGCAGATCACGCGGCACAGCAGCAGCAGCAAGCCAGCAGCTGATTGAGCAAAGAGGTGGTTAAAAAAAAAACAGTATTTATTTCCCATCGTATCACCGTTTAAGAGGGGGTTTCAGGGGAGCGACTGTGTCTCCTAGAGGTGCGTTCAGCCCCCCTCTTCACAATATGAGAGGCAGAGACGCGAAGTGGCTGGCGCATAGCGCAGGCCATTGGGGGTTGGAAAGTGAAGCAAGCAGGGGCGAAGCCCCCTAGTAATTTATTTATTATTTATTTGTAGCCAAGCTACAATAGTGTGACTTTAATTATACTTTACTTGTAGCCTCTCATAACAAGTTTTGTAAACTGATGTAGAACGTGTTCACTGCTAATGCCTTGCTATCAATAGCATCTAACAGTTTTTATAAATAAGAAAGAACAGACACTGGGCAGCATGGTGGTTAATGGTTTCCTCTCAGTTTCAGGGACATGCCAACTAACTTGGGCTGTTATTTATATACAGTGGTGTGAAAAACTATTTGCCCCCTGAACCTAATAACTGGTTGGGCCACCCTTAGCAGCAATAACTGCAATCAAGCGTTTGCGATAACTTGCAATGAGTCTTTTACAGCGCTCTGGAGGAATTTTGGCCCACTCATCTTTGCAGAATTTTTGTAATTCAGCTTTATTTGAGGGTTTTCTAGCATGAACCGCCTTTTTAAGGTCATGCAATAGCATCTCAATTGGATTCAGGTCAGGACTTTGACTAGGCCACTCCAAAGTCTTCATTTTGTTTTTCTTCAGCCATTCAGAGGTGGATTTGCTGGTGTGTTTTGGGTCATTGTCCTGTTGCAGCACCCAAGATCGCTTCAGCTTGAGTTGACGAACAGATGGCCGGACATTTTCCTTCAGGATTTATTGGCAGACAGTAGAATTCATGGTTCCATCTATCACAGCAAGCCTTCCAGGTCCTGAAGCAGCAAAACAACCCCAGACCATCACACTACCACCACTATATTTTACTGTTGGTATGATGTTCTTTTTCTGAAATGCTGTGTTCCTTTTACGCCAGATGTAATGGGACATTTGCCTTCCAAAAAGTTCAACTTTTGTCTCATCAGTCCACAAGGTATTTTCCCAAAAATCTTGGCAATCATTGAGATGTTTCTTAGCAAAATTGAGACGAGCCCTAATGTTTTTTTGCTTAACAGTGGTTTGCGTCTTGGAAATCTGCCATGTAGGCCGTTTTTGCCCAGTCTCTTTCTTATGGTGGAGTCGTGAACACTGACCTTAATTGAGGCAAGTGAGACCTGCAGTTCTTTAGACGTTGTCCTGGGGTCTTTTGTGACCTCTCGGACGAGTCGTCTCTGCGCTCTTGGGGTAATTTTGGTCGGCCGGCCACTCCTGGGAAGGTTCACCACTGTTCCATGTTTTTGCCATTTGTGGATAATGGCTCTCACTGTGGTTCGCTGGAGTCCCAAAGCTTTAGAAATGGCTTTATAACCTTTACCAGACTGATAGATCTCAATTACTTCTGTTCTCATTTGTTCCTGAATTTCTTTGGATCTTGGCATGATGTCTGGCTTTTGAGGCGCTTTTGGTTTACTTCTCTGTGTCAGGCAGCTCCTATTTAAGTGATTTCTTGATTGAAACAGGTGTGGCAGTAATCAGGCCTGGGGGTGGCTACGGAAATTGAACTCAGGTGTGATACACCTTTTAACAAGGGGGCAATTACTTTTTCACACAGGGCCATGTAGGTTTGGATTTTTTTTCTCCCAAAATAATAAAAAACATCATTTAAATACGGCATTTTGTGTTTACTTGTGTTATATTTGACTAATAGTTAAATGTGCTTGATGATCAGAAACCTTTTGTGTGACAAACATGCAAAAGAATAAGAAATCAGGAAGGGGGCAAATAGTTTTTCACACCACTGTAACTGCTGCATATTATCTCCGAATCTGTGCCATTTTTCTTCAGTTTCTCAATGGCATAAATAAAAATGAGCAAACTGGGTTGGTTGATGACTGTTAAGCTGGGTGAGTGTGGATTCTTCTCCCATCCAGGTTTGGTTCCCATCCCAATGCTGCTGGTATGCCTATAATAGAAGACTGGCTAAAATGGATGGCTCACTGACTCTTGCTGCAGCTAGCTTTATCTCTACTTGTTATTTGTTTACTTATTTATTATCATGAAGTTTTCAAGATCTTTCCAATTCTTCTCTAAGGTGGAACTGTGCCCACAAAGAGCCCCACACTCACACTTGCAACATGGCAGGTTTCTAAGGCCAGTCAATCTGAAAGCGCATGTGTGGACTGTTGGAGGAAGGCTGCGCCCCAAGGGGAAACCCTAATGAGCTCAAAGGAGGAGGTTGTGGAAGGGATGAATGTGTAGGGAGGATTCACATTTAAACATGACAAACATTTCATTCTGTCCTCTTATCCTATGAAACTACCATTTCAGTTACAAGTAAGAATGCCTCCTGACTGAACACCAGCAGGGACACTAGCGCAACCTACAGGCAGCACATAGGACAACAGGTGACAAACTAAAAATACTGTTGCTTCTGCTTCATAGTGGCCACTTCTGCACTCGCTCTCAGTTGATTTCAGGCCTCTACCTGCCATCACCAACTCCGCCGCAGCAAAGCTTTACATCTGCGCATGTGAGAGCTTTATAATTGGAAAGCTGGCAGCCATCAGTCAACACGAGTGAGTAGAAAATCTGCAAAGCCAGCTCCAGGCTCAGGCTTTCGTCTTCTCTTTAGCACAATAGTCATAAATCCTGCTGGCCCACAAAGCCTCCTGCGTTCCTCATTCCCCTTTCTTGCAGGTGTCTGGGAAAAAAAAAGTGTCTCTTTAGCCGAGTCTCTGCATTTTTATGACTGCCGATGGAACAATGGCGCCTATTCACTCCTGCTAAATAGCTTTCATCTGTCTTGCCGAATATCAGACATGTCCAAATATAGACAAAATAGTAGGGTGACATCAGAGTTAAATTAGTAAATTCAAAATGGATCATTATAACATCCCACATTCCAGGCCCCGGGTCAAACCCGCAGCCACAAAGACAACTTTCAAGAACCACCAGGAAGGGAAATCATAAAGGGCTTTTTCTGGGTGGTCCAGAAGTGGTTGGGCATGAATAAGAACACAGAAATGGAGAGACTTATTCATTTGAACAGGCAGGGCTATGTAAAGGAAATGTTCAGTGTGAAAGGCACTATAGCGAACAAAGATCTGCTACTGTTTTAATAAAAAACACATAATAAGGTGGTTGTGTTTTCATGGACATGTCTACAGGGCTGCACCACTTATCAATGCCACAGGGACTGGCCAGCTGACAACAAGTGAGGATGTGTATGGGAAAGTGTCATGCAAAAAGAATGGCACCTGGTCCAGGGATGGTTCCACCTGCTAATGTGTGAAGGTCTACTCCTTCTTAAAAGGCATCAATCAGGCTAATAATAATGATTGTGTGTAGAGAGGATGGCTGGATTAAGATCACGTGGCCTCAATGAGCAGAGAGCATTGCATTGACATAACTAAAGGAGCTTAAAGGTGAGGAACACCTCAATGGTGTCTGCAAAACTGACAAAAGCATCTGATGACATTTATTTATTTGGTGACACCTTTATCCAAGGTGACTTACAACATATGAGGTACAAATTGTTACATTTCTTGTGTTTTTCTATTGAGACCACAGGCAGGTGAAGTGAGTTGCTCATCGTCACAAAGTAACAGTAGCAGGATTTAATCCCATAACCTTAAGATATGAAGTCCAAAGCCTTAACCACTGCATCACACTGTCTTGCTGTTGTGATCTGTGAAATGATTTTTTGCTGAACATGGCTGATTTGAGGCACAAACAGTGACAAAGAAAGCAAATAAATTGGAGTAGGGCATTTCAGCAGGAATGTGTGATGTTCTTGGAGACATCCATGCAGTAGACCTGATGTTTGCACTTGTAGTCTTTGTAGATAACACTTTCCTTACTGCCTCATCTGACCACAATCTCCAGTGAGAGTGATGAAGCAGTTCTCGAGCTAGTATGAGGCAGAAATGTTATAAAAACTCTCCATCAATCCATTTTGAGAACCAGTTTATGCATTTCAGGGGAGCTAGAGCCAATTGAGCATTCCTGGCTCAAGAGAAAGCATAAGTTCCCAGGTCCTTCAACAGCTTCCCCTTGGTGGCATCCATGGCACCCAACAGGGCTGAGAAACCGAACTCCAAGTCCCAGGATGCCCTCTGGGAATCCGGGGCACCGCTACACTCCAGGAGTGCTGCCACCTAGCATTTTGGGAGAGGTAGTTTCAACAAGTAGTTGCCTTCACCCATCCTTCCATTTTAGGGGCATCCTGGCCGGGTTGAACTGCCGGTCGTCTCTCACAATGAATAAACATTTGACAGATGGTGTAAAATAAGCACAACAGCACAGATAAAGTTTTGGGATATCCACCCCGTATACTTGAAGCAAATTAAAAAAAAAGAAACAGTCTTTACAGGCAGAAGTTCGAACAGAACTGATAACAATGGCAAAGATTGTAGTTTATGTGATGAGTGGACAGGAAGTGGTTGGTCCAGAAGCTCAGGAACCTCAAGTGGTGTTGACGCAACCAGAAGTGACGTCAGATGAACCAGAAGTGATCTCAGAGGACTTGATGTCAGTCTGCTGGTCTGCAGTGCTAAAAGGAGAGTAAGGATCAGTGGACAGCGCCAACCCCTGGCTCAGAGGGTAAGTACAATTATTCAAGCACATATGCTGTCTCCCATGTGTGACAATGGATAATAATAATGGGTGTCACAATGGTGCAGTAGGTAGCACTGTTTCATTGAGTGTACAACCTGCAGGGTCTGAGTGGAGCTCGCACATGTCTCTCCGTTTGTGTTAGATTTGTGTGATTGTGAGTTGATTGCTTGGGTGGCCCCTATAATGGACTGGCGTCCCATCCGGTGTTGGTCCAATGCCATGTGCCCTGTGCCCTGTGCTGCTGATATAAAGGTGCACCTTACAACCTTGAACTGCATTACGTGTGTTTGAGAATCTCATCTGACCTTCTCAGACCTCTTCTTTCTCCTGGTGAGGGTCACAATGACGTTGTATCATATCATTAATAAAGGGTGCTATAATGTTTAACAATAATAAAATAAAGACTTGAGTATCTTCATTCAAAATCCAGCCATTGTCTTCTTGGCATTGGCAAAATTCCCTTTGTTTGAACAGTGATGCACATAAAAAATGTCTTGCTGTAAAAAGAGAGATTTGAACATATGAAAGTAATAAATACCCTTAGTAACTTAATAAGTATTGAAAGAGCTCTCGGTTAGTGCATAGGTTAAAGGCTCTAGGTTAAAGCCGTAATCTCCTTACATCCATTTTCAAAACTGGTTCTCAAGAGTAACATTGAGGGGAAGCTGGCACCTATCCCAGCAAGCACTGAGTGCAAGGCAGGAATAATCCATAGACAGGACACCAGCCCATCATAGTGTGAATACATGGCATCACTGAGTCACCTAAACTGTAGGACTTTGGGAGGAAACCTATGATGACACGTGAAGAACATGCAAGCTCAATGCAGGGTGCACCTGGGACATCAACCCTGGTCTCCTTGTTGCAAGGCACCAGTGTTTGCACTGAACCTTCATGCCACGCGACTACTCACATGAGTCATGGGGGTGTCTTAACATATGGGCACTAGCCGGGGGCTCCAGGACCATATGTGCCCACAATGTTTCTGATGTCAATGTATGTTTCTGTGACAGGGACCCCAGTGTACTACTTTGCCCGAGGGCCTGTGATGCTGTTAAGACAGCCCTGCAGTCACAACCACCTAAATGTGTAAATGTGAGTAGGTGCCTCCACAACTAGTGGGCTTCTTCTTCTAGATGTTGTGTCAAGAAAAACATTAGGCTGGGCAGAATGCAGTGTTTGGTTAGCTGAACCACATCCTCTTCATAGTGCAAATTCTAACACATTCCCTCAACACAAAGCTGCCCTAGGAAGGAAGAACATTCAGAGGGGACTTCTTCTGCAACTGTGACTAAAGGTTGAAAGGTCCAGTAGGGTGGGATAGAGACAAATGAAAATTGGTAATGAGCTGGGGTGGTAGTGGGGGGTTTAGTGAGCAGAGCACCACTTTAATATTATCTGGACATTGTTGGTATGGAGATTGCAAGTTCCCATTTTATCTGTGTGTTCTTCTCTGGCTACATCAGTTTCTATTCCATATCCCAAAGGGTAGTTAAAAGTTCAAAACAAGCCCTGAGACAGACAGACAGACAGACAGACAGACAGACAGACAGACAGACAGACAGACAGACAGATAGATAGATAGATAGATAGATAGATAGATAGATAGATAGATAGATAGATAGATAGATAGATGAATCATTATTTGTGCCAATGGGTAATGCCATCCTTTCATTCACTTCAGTAGCAGAGGACAGTATGAAGATAGAACTGATGGCTATTTTGAAAATCACTGCACATCCTTTTTCTGACACACTAGCATTAAGTTCCTTCCGCCAACAAATTATTTAGCAGACGTCTGTCAAGAGACGCTGCTAGGGCTCAACACACAAATTGTAATAAATAAAATAAAGTGTAAGAGAAAATGCTGCTTGGGCTACTTCACACCTACAGCAGTACGCCTTTATAGTACCTAACTGTAACTGACTGTAAACTGATTGTAAACTTTAAAAGACAACTTTATTTACAAGAATGGAATGTGGACCTTGCTGTGATCCCAAGACAGGAGTGAGGACTGCTTATAATCGTGAAACGTCACCGATTTCGAGGTCTGATTGACTTGCTGTCCACGAGAGGACATGGGGACTGAACTGGTTGCAACAGCTGCTGCTTATACTCAGCCCATCTGTCCTGCGGCGGTCCAGGCTGTTGTGCAGCAATGTTAACAGTGCGGCACATCTGGTTTTGAAACTGTTACCGGGGACAATGCTTGTTGACTGCGTTTCCTTGCTTAACGGCTAGAGGGCTCCGCTGCTTCAAAGGGGTCTCCATTCCCCCACCCCCCTCGTGTGTCATTTCCTCATGGAGCTTGATACTTCATAGGATACCCCAACCCGCGGATCGAGTGTCTAAGCTTGACGGGAGACACATTTAGATGATTATTGGGATTAATATAGGTAAATTGCTCGGTTTATATTGAAATGTTATGCTATGACTTAAAAGATTATTTTTGGACTTCAATTTGTTCACCCGCAGTACTGCATGTGCTTCAATTTGTGGTTCAGAAATTAGAAATGTGCCTACTTCCACTTCAAATTCAAACATAAATCAAACAAGGGGTGAAGTACTGATCTATATCTTATTTAGAGGCTCTGGTCCACGCAGCACTAAAAGCATTAAGCGGGTACAAAAAAGGCATTTTATAAAGACTTGGTGTTATTTAAAGCAAGACAAATACTGCAACGATTTAAGCAAAAAGTGGACATTCTAAACAAGAGGACTAAGCTGCAGTACACGATCGCCTTGTTTCGATTTTCTAACACACCGTCGAGCGCGATGCAAGCTTGAAGAGTCCTGTCGAAGCCTGACGGACTGTGAAGCACGTCACGTCACGCTACGCGGCATTGTCTGCTCAGCGCTGTCTATATCGGCCTGGCCTCACTCGGTGCCTCCCCGCAGGTTTTCATGTCTGGCGCACTTCCCATGTAACAGCTCGCCGAAGCGACAGGATCAGATGAAATTACGAGTCAAACCATTGAATTTTGCTAGATTTTTAAAAGCAGAGCGCTGCACGGATATGCGCGATCGTGTGCCCAACAAGCTTGGCGCCGCGTTTTAAAAGCTAGCGGGTATTGTTTAACAGTAAGCATGCAACACTTCTTTGAAGGGCTCATTTACGTTTGGAGAATACATTTTGCCATATTTCTCCTTAAGAAAACAAACATAATCTGAACGATTAGCGGCGATGGGTTCATTTCACTTTTCGCAGCAAAACTGCTGACTTCACAAAAGGCGTTGCTCTTTCCAAAGCGTCGGCCGGCGGGTTTCACCACAAGTGCACCGTCAGCGTGAACGCACCGTAGTGATTCTCGCGAACCAGCGGGTGCGGTCATTGGAGACTCATGCCTGTGTTCTGGAGAAATTAAGTTGTTATTGTTGTTGTTTTATTCAGCGTTCCCAAATGCGGTTTGGTTTTACCTATTTTAAAGGACTCTCCGTTCATAAACCTTGAAGGGTAACCGACAGGATGGCTCGTTCGGTGCCCATTTTAATTTATGTTGTAGTATTTTTACGACTGCACTCCAAAGACATAAACTTTATGTTTGCTACTCAGTGTTAACCTTCAAATGCTGCCCCGTCCTGGGTTGGTTCCTGAGTTATATTCCATGGAAAAGTCACGGGCCTGGATTAAAAAATAAATAATTATATTATTATTTTGTTCTAATTGAAGCGTTGCTTCTCAATTTGAATTTAAATTGTCCCGTTTCACTTCGCTTTTTATTTAAAATTTATTGACATTTATTGTGTAAGATATACAGTTGATTCAGAAAGTATTCAACCCCATCACTTTCTGCATACTTTATTGTGTGGTCAATGTAACTTTAAATGGATACATTTTCCTTAACATTTTTTTGGAAACGTTTACAAATGTATTAAAAATCAAAAACTGACATCTTTCATTCATGTATGCATTTAGATCCTTAATTCGGTACTTTGTAAAAGCCCCTTTGGCAGCAATTACAGTTTTAACTCTTCTTGGGTGTCTTTACCAGCTTTGCACACCTGCATCTGGGAAGTTTATCCATTTCTTCCTGGTAGATTCTCTCGGTCGAGCCGCGGGTTAACAACGATCGCCATTAGTGCTGTTAGCCAACAGGGTGCTGGCGGAAATTGGGCTACTGTTGGCCGAAGAAGACGAGGGGGAGACGTGTCAGGAGGAGAGGAGGAGAGAGTGGAACTGAGGGTATATAGGAACTTTGAATGTTGGCAGTATGACTGGTAAGGGGAGAGAGTTAGCAGATATGATGGAGAGAAGGAAGGTTGATATATCGTGCGTGCAAGAGACTAAATGGAAGGGGAGTAAGGCCAGGTGGATCGGAGGTGGATTCAAATTGTTCTATCATGGTGTGGATAGGAGGTGAAATGGAGTAGGGGTTTTTCTGAAGGAACAGTACGTCAAAAGTGTTTTGTAGGTGAAAAGAGTGTCAGGCAGAGTAATGATTATGAAGGTGGAAATTGGAGGTGTGATGATGAATGTTATTAGTGCATATGCCCCACAAGTTGGGTGTGCGATGGATGAGAAAGAAGATTTTTGGAGTAAGTTGGATGAAGTGATGAACAGTGTACCCAAGGGACAGAAAGTGGTGATTGAGGCGGATTTGAATGGACATGTTGGTGAAGGGAACAGTGGAGACGAGGAGGTGATGGGTAGGTATGGTGTCAAGGAGAGGAATGAAGAGGGTCAGGGGATAGTGGATTTTGCCAAAAGGATGGACATGGCTGTGGTGAACACGTATTTTAAGAAAAGGGAGGAACATAGGGTGACGTACAAGAGTGGAGGAAGATGCACACAAGTAGATTACATCCTATGCAGAAGAGTTGATCTGAAGAAGACTGAAGACTGCAAAGTGGTGGCAGTGGAAAGTGTAGTTAAGCAGCATAGGATGGTGGTTTGTAGGATGACGTTGGAGATCAAGAAGAGGAAGAGAGTGAGGGCAGAGCCAAGGATCAAATGGCAGAAGTTGAAAAAGTAAGACTGCAAGGTTGAGTTTAGGGAGAAGGTGAGACAAGCACTTGGTGGCAGTGAAGAGTTACAGACAGCTGGGAAACTACAGCAGATGTAGTAAGGGTGACAGCAAGAAGTGTGCTTGGCATGACATCTGGAAAGAGGAAGGAGGAAAAGGAAACCTGGTGGTGGAATGGGGAAGGACAGGATGGTATACGGAGGAAGAGGATGGCAAAGAAGAAGTGGTATAGTCAGAGAGATGCAGAAAGTAGACAAGAATACAAGGAGATACGGCGCAAGGTGAATGGAGAGGTGGCAAAGGCTAAAGAAAAGGCGTATGATGATTTGTATGAGAGGCTGGACACTAAGGAGGGAGAAAAGGACCTGTACTGATTGTCTAGACAGAGGAACCGAGCTGGGAAAGATGTGCAGCAGGTTAGGGTGATAAAGGATAAAGATGGAAAAGTACTCACCAGCAAGGAGAGTGTGTTGAGCAGATGGAAAGAGTACTTTGAGAGGCTTATGAATGAAGAGAACAAGAGAGAGAAGAGGTTGGATGATGTGGAGATAGTGAATCAGGAAGTGCAACTGATTAGCAAGGAGGAAGTAAGGACAGCTATGAAGAGGATGAAAAATGGAAAAGCCATTGATCAAGATGACATACCTGTGGAAGCATGGAGGTGTTTAGGAGAGATGACAGTGGAGTTTTTAACCAGACTGTTTAATGAAATCTTGGAAAGTGAAAAGATGCTTGAGGAGTGGAGAAGAAGTGAATGGGTGCCGATATTTAAGAATAAGGGGGATGTGCAGGACTGCAATAACAACAGGGGGATAAAATTGATGAGCCACAGCATGAAGTTTTGGGAAAGAGTAGTGGAAGCTAGGTTAAGAAGTGAGGTGATGATTGGTGAGCAGCAGTATGGTTTCATGGTTTGCTCTGAGGGTATTGATTGAGAAGTATAGAGAAGGCCAGAAGGAGTTGCATTGCATCTTTGTGGACCTGGAGAAAGCATATGACAGGGTGCCACGAGAGGAGCTGTGGTATTGTATGAGGAAGTTGGGAGTGGCAGAGGAGTATGTAAGAGCTGTATAGGATATGTACGAGGAAAGTGTGACAGTGGTGAGGTCTGCGGTAGGAGTGACGGATGCATTCAAGATGGAGGTGCGATTACATCAGGGATCAGCTCTGAGCCCTTTCTTATTTATAATGGTGATGGACAGGTTGACAGACGAGATTAGACAGGAGTCCCCGTGGACTGATGTTTGCTGATGATGTTATGATCTATAGTGATAGTAGGGAGCAGGTTGAGGAGACCCTGGAGAGGTGAAAATATGCACTAGAGAGGAGAGAAATGAAGGTCAGTAGGAACAAGAGAGAATACATGTGTGTGAATGAGAGGGAGGTCAGTGGAATGGCGAGGATGCAAAGAGTAGAGTTGGCAAAGGTGGATGAGTTTAAATACTTGGGATCAACAGTATAGAGTAATGGGGATTGTGGAAGACAGGTGAAAAAGAGAGTGCAGGCAGGGTGGAATGGGTGGAGAAGAGTGTCAGGAGTAATTTGTGACAGATTGGTATCAGCAAGAGTGAAAGGGAAGGTTTACAGGATGGTAGTGAGACCAGCTATGTTATATGGGTTGGAGACGGTGGCACAGAGCAAGATGCAGAGGACAGAAAGATACGAAAGAAGATGATCCGCTGTGCAACCCCTAACAGGAGCAGCCAAAAGAAGAAGAAAATGATCCTCTCAAGCTCTTTTGGGTTGGATGAGAAATATCTGTAAACTGCCATATTCAGGTCCCTACTAGGACGTTTCATTCGTTTCCTTGGTTGTGTGCTTCAGGTCATTGTTGGCTGAAAGATGAACTGTCACCCCAGTCTAAGGTTACAGGCACTCTGCAGCGAGTTTTCCTCTCTGGCCAAAACTGAGGGAAGAAACACAACCAAACTGAGTCCCCTTTCCCTGCTGCTGAGAAGGAACCCCTCATCATGATGCTGCCTCCACCAAGCTTCACCATAGGGATGGTAATAGGCAGGTGATTAGCAGTGCCTGGCCTTCACTGGACTGAGTTCTTGAAGGTTTGCCCAAAGAGTTCATTTTTCAAACCACAAATCTTTCTTCTATGGCATTCAACTGTTATATGCTTTTTTTGTTAAAGGACAGGCTTTGATATCTCTACTCCACCATAAATAACTAATTGTTGGAGTGGTCATCCTTCCCACAGGTTCTCCCATCTCAGTAGAGGACTTCTAAAACTCTGTTAGAGTGACCGATGGGGTCTTGGTCATCTTCCTGACCGTTCTTGCCTGGTTGCTCATTTTGGCCTGATGGCCAACCATAGGGATAGTCCTGCTGGTTCCATCCTTATTCCATTTTAAAATTATTGAGGCCTCCTCATCAGATATCATTGTATCCCCTTGCTCTGATCTATAGCTTATCACAATTTGATCACAGGGGTCTACAGAAAATGTGGACTTCATGGCTCGGTTTTTATCCTGACATGCAGTGTGAATTGTAGGACCTTACATCCACAGGTATGCACATTTCTAAACAACATACAGTCAGTTCAGTTTGCCACAGGTGGACTCCAATGAAGTTCTAAACCAGGGGTGTCGAACTCCAGTCCCGGAGGGCCGTAGTGGCTGCAGGTTTTTATTCTAACCATCTTCTTAATTAGTGACCAGTTTTTGATGCTAATTAACTTCTTTAGCCTTAGCTTTAATTATCTTGGCTCAGGCCCCTTAGTTGTTTTTTCCTTAATTAGCAGCCAAACAATAATGAGACATAAAACAAGCAGGACATGACCAGCTCACCTGTACACACTCAAACAAAATCTGAAAATAAAGATGAACGTCTCCGTATCCCTCAGGTTACCAAAACATTTTAGGAATTCTTAGAAAAAAAAACAGAATATGAACAGTTTTGGAAATGTCTGCTGTGGCAAAAAGAGAGCCAAAAGAAAGCCATGGAATTGAATAACAGGTTTAATTAACAGCAAGAATCAGCTTCTCATTAAGGAACTGGTTGGAGTTTGAAGCCCCAATTTAGCTGGTCATCTGTTGGCTCATTTCATGTCTCATTTCTGTTTGGTTGTCATTTAATGAAGAAAAGAATCAATTCAGAAGACTTAATCTTTAAAAACAGGGCTATTAAAATAGAGGGAAAAGTAGTTAATTAGCAGTGAAAACTGGACACTGATTAGAAAAAGGGTTAAAAAGAAAACCTGGCCTGGAGTTTGACACCCGTGGAGACCCTTCTCAAGGTGAATTAAAGAAATCAGGTGTCGGAATACTTACAGAAATGGGAGAATTCAGTTCTCAAAAATATATTTTCACCTTGTCATTATGGGTTATTGAGTGTCGATTGATGGGCAAACAGGCCAAGTTTGTCTATTTAAAACTCATTCTGCCCCACAATAAAGTCTGCAGAAAGTTAAGGGGTCTGAACACTTTCTAATATTACTAGTTTCACAATGACCTCTGAAAACTCATACATAAATGTCCACACCACACTCATATTATCCCTTTTCCATTCGATACTCTGAGAAACCTTTTAACGTTTGACGATCCCTGTGGTTTATTCTATTATTTTATGTCGTGTTTCTGCTCCAATTAAGAATGAAATTCATGTCGATCTCGATATATCAAAATTAACATTGTTATCACGTGCTACGAAGTATTTGACAGTACTGTACTCTGCATGTGACAAGCCTGAGCCCATAAACCAATGAACGACTCCGTACAAATTAAAACCTGTTCGCAGCCTGATTGGCGTTCTGTTCGGGATTTGTTCCTGCCTTGCGAATTCGGAAAATAATGTACGCCATTCTCGACTGATCTGAAGTCTCAAAAACTGCTTGAGGGTTTTTGAGGGCTGCAGTTGCGCGTCTGCATTCGACAGAAGGCCCATCACAAGTCGCCAAAGTGCGTCGTGCCTCTGCGTTATCGCTCGAGGCGCCATAATCAAACCTGCGCACATAACGTGGGCTGAGATCCCGTCAGTCCTGTTTTCACGCCTTCACTCTGCTAATTTCCTGTGCGTCCGAAATTCTCTTAAACCGCATGCGCGTTGTTCGTACCGGATGTTGGAAAATACTAGCAGAAACAGAGAGAACAGGAACATTCGACTAAAGGCTGTACTGTGGTCCGAGACAGTGGCGACGGGAGGGGGGTTCAGAAGCTTAAGCCACTAATCAATTGCATCAAACTGCTGATCTTTTTGTCCATTTTATTTATGCCTCCAATAAATGTCCCGACCCGATGTTCCTTTATTTATGTACGTGAAAGAACAAGCGCGAAACACGGTTTTATATACCTATAGAAAGAAGAGGCTAAGACCCTGATATCTGCAAATCCTAGACATGCCCATGTTAACAGAGAACATTGAAATTTCACAAAGCAGAAGGAGTGGTCTGAGGTCCAGCGCGAAAATATGCGCACTCCAAAAACACTAGGTACGCAAAAAAAGATTTTCAAAACCTGGAGTTCGTATATTTCAACGCAGTTTACGTTTGTAATCCAAATTATTATGCAAATATGCATGCGTGAATGCGCCTCAAACCCTAGTTGTCACCCAGGAACAACCATACATGGACTATGCTAATAAACCTCATACATATGCAATCATGATATTGCAGACGTTCGTGGCCGGTAGAGCCATAGACATATATAGGTACAGTAGACGCCGCATTCACTGTGTTGCCCTGTCGACACGATACGTTAACGCATTTAAACTAACACAGGTAGACGTGGAAACCGGGGTTTCTAATGAAAAAACAATAATGTTTAAAACAGTATCGTTTACATACAACAGATTTTGGCGAATCGTTTAAATGTAATTATTTGTATCCATTTATACATTAATAATGGCAATTATTAAATAATTATTATTATTAAATAATTCCTCCCATATAATTAACATTTCTCGGACTGCCTTCTTCCATCTCCGAAACATTTCTAGACTTCGTCCTGTTCTTACGCAACACAGTACTGAAGTACTGGTTAATGCCCGAGTCACCTCACGTATAGATTACTGTAATGCTATTCTATCTGGCATCCCATAAAAACTTTTCCATCGCTTACAACTTCTTCAAAATTCTGCTGCCAGTATAATAACCTGCTGTTCTAAATCCACTGAACATACTACACCTATTGTCTCTCAACTTCACTGGCTCCCCGTTAACTACAGAATACGATACAAAACACTACTCTTAACATTTAAAGCTCTCCACAACCTCAGTGATCTCCTACAGACTGACACTCGTCTCGCTCACTCCGATTCTCATCTGCAGCTTTACTTTCTGTACCGCACATCAGACTCACTGCTATGGGAGCTCGTGCATCTCTTCTCCTCAACTCGGGAATTCTCTTCCCTCTCATATATGTCAGCTCGATTCAATAACACATTTTAAAACTGCCCTCAAAACTTATCTTTTCAAACTGGCATACCAATTGTGAATTTGCACTGTTATTGCCAGTTATCTTTGTTTGTTTGCTAATTATTGCTTTTTGGTTTATCATTCTCTTGTTTTAATTTTACTAATGTTTAATTTTATTGGAAGGTGACTGTGAGTGCTAAGATTATAAAACGGGATTTTCTAATGGCCAAATATAACCAAAACAATTGTTCAGCCTTACCTATGAAATGTAATCCCCCGGGATCTGGTTTGGAGTGTACAGCGGTTTGTACATGCATGAGGCATCTTTATCCACTACTTCACACCACAGCGTGCCACTCGCAATATGGCGGCGACGTTGACGTACAATGCTGCTGGTCATGCGGCATCTAGTAATTCTATGTCTATGGGTAGAGCAGCCTCTCAGCTGACCCATCCCGAGACTCCTAAGCCGCTCTTTGCAATGATTTGAAACGCAGGGTCACGTGAAGACGTAAAGCGTCTGCGTCAGAGTGGGAAGCTGCTGTCACCTGGCGTGTGTAAAGACATGAATACCTAGACGAATGGCACAGAACATCAAATCATTTTTTTTTTATTTGTCACAAATAATACATACAGTACAATATGTAATGAAATGCCTAGCAGCTCAGGGCCGTTAATGTATGTGCACAATGGGCACTGACTGGGGGCCCCAGGAGCATAGGAGCCCACAGTGTTTCTGATGCCTAAGTATGTTTCTGGTTTGCTACCAAAACGGGCCTTAGAACACTACATTGCCCTGGGGTCTGTGATGATAAGATGGCCCTGCACTCAGCTCTATTGACTGTGATTTTAAGAAGAATATAAATGGACAAGAACAATAATACAAGGCCTTATAAATAACAAATATTTTTAAAAATGTGATAAATAATACATAATAACTAAAAGAAATAACTTAAGAGAGTTAAAAATATGGCATCATGTAAGTTCTTGTTCTAGACCAGGGGTCCTCAATCACGGTGGTCCTGGAGAGCCGCAGTGGCTGCAGGTTTTTGCTCCAACCCAGTTGCTTAATAAAAAGCACTTATTGTTAAGGTAACACTTCTGCTTCACTTTAGTGATTTTGAGCCCTTATTGCTTAATTTTGTCTTAAACAGCTATTTTAATTGCTCCTTATTATCAATAACATGCAAATGACAAGAGAGAGCAGCATTTCTCCATTTAGCTTATTTACATTTACACCTGTGTGTATTTATCTGCACTATTGGGTTTAATTAAATACTTGGAAGAAAAATGAAGAGAAAAAAGTGAAGGACTGAGAATTACTCGTCCATTTTAGCCTTCAAATCATTTGCATGATAGAAAGGGAAAGAAAATCTAGGATATGAGAATGACCTGACATAGCAGAGTTAATTTAATTTCATAGCTTGTTAGTGCTTTATTGGCAAGAATTGCTTTCTAATTAAGCAACCAGGTCAGCACAAAAACCTGCAGCCACTGCGGCTCTCCAGGACTGGGATTGAGGACCCCTGTTCTAGACACTTATTCAAGATGAGTGTAAGAGCTGTTTGTGCAATATTAGTATCAGTATCCATTGATTAGCCATGCCTTGTGTACAATAAGTAGGTGTTCTGTTAGTCTGTCCTGATTCTAGCTTTAATGCTGTAAAGCAGGTTGGGTCAAATGATTGCTGTTAAGGAGGACATGGAGCAACAGTTTTTCGACCGTTTTATTTGGATATAATTACATCGGCTTACAGTAAAGGAAATGGCATGTTGGAAATAGGTTAGTTTAATAAGTTTATTATGTTCTTTCATTTGCCTATCTGTTGTAGGAAAGTTCTTTAAATCATACAGAAGAAGATGTGAGTTGTAAAGTACTTTAATAAATAAATTTTTGTTTGACCTATGCCACTGAGTCCACAATTTTTATCTTAACTTGGCATCACAGATGACTTACAGCATGCATTAATGGAATGTCACTGCTTATTGTTAATAAAAGCAGCTTCATCCTCACTTGGTGGCTGGGGCTCTTATTGTAATATGAGTGCTGTCACTGGCCCTTATTTTGTTAGAAAAACTGGACACTGCTGCAAATTTATGTTGGCCTGTGAAAGCAAACACTGCGGAAATGGAATGTTTGCCTTGTCGGTCAGTTTATGATGTACACAATGTAGCTGAAGCTTGGCTGAGATATTCCTGACATGTCCGCCAGTTCCCTCTGGTAAGTGCCTACTGCTAGAAAGCTGACTGTTGTTAAAACCTGTATACGAACAGGTGAAGGCTGATTCCAGGCAGTCAGTCTTTCTAATGTCGGGGCCAACTCAGCACATAGTGTAGCTCCAAGAGAAGGGCTTCTAAAAGTCTAAAATTGACTCATAAGCCATCCTTCATTATGGGTAAAAAAAATCTGACTGGTCCCTAAAATCTCATTTATAGTCTTCAAGCAGTGCCAAACCATTGGATTATAAATAGGCTGTTGGACATGAGATTTGGAGCTTTCTGTATGCAGGGAGTGAATCACATCTGTGTCTCTCTTTACTGCACTTTTGGTTTCTAATCCTTAGAACTGACAACAGGTAACCGATATAAACTGATGAAAAAACAAAAAGTTCTTCAGTGAAAATATGCACTATTGGTTCTCTTAATAGGGAACTAAAATAGAGCCTGTGCATAATGTCCATTCATTTCTAATGTTTATTATGTTTTTTCACACCAAAACACATTACAGTGGGTGGCACGGTGATGCAGTGGTAGCGCTGCTGCCTCACAGTTAGGAGACCTGGGTTTACTTCCCAGGTCCTACCTGCATGGAGTTTGCATGTTCTCCCTGTGTCTGCGTGGGTTTCCTCCTGGTACTCCGGTTTCCTCCCACAGTCCAAAGACATGCAGGTTAGGTGCATTGGTGATCCTAAATTGTCCTTAGTGTGTGCTTGGTGTGTGTGTGTGCCCTGAGGTGGGCTGGTACCCTGCCCAAGATTTGTTCCTGCCTTGCACCCTGAGCTGGCTGGGATTGGCTCCAGCAGACCCCCCGTGACCCTGTGTTAGGATATAGCAGGTTGGATAATGACTGACTGACAGACACATTACAGTAATGGCATGGTCATCATTTAGCTGGTTTGCCTGCATTTCCCCACTTTAACAAGGGTGGCATCTTTTCTCACTTTCTCTGTAATGTTGTGTATGAATGGGTCAGAGTTGCGCTAAATATATGCAGATTTTCATTTCATTTATTATAAATCTAACCCAGGGGCCTCATTTATAAAACTTTGTGTGGATTTGTGTGTGAAAAACATGGGCATGCCTAAAAAAAAACACAGAAAAATGCATAGGCCAAAAAAAAAAAAATCTAATTTATAAAACCTGGCATATGCACATTTCTATGCAATTTACCTTTTATAAATCATAAACATCTTGTACATGTGCGTACCTGAACACCGCCCTGAAACATCCATATATGGAGCTTGCTAATCAGCCTCATACTGTACATATGCAATCACGATGCTGCAGAACTTCATTGGCTGGTAGAGCAGCCTCCCAACCTGCTCACTGAGACTCTGCCTCTGCTCTGCGCTCTGCGGATCAAATAAAAATCATGTGGTGCCAGCGTTGGAGACACGTAATGACATGATTGTTGTTACAATGAACAGTACAGGCCGTGTGAAACACTGAGGGTTAAGCCAGTTACCTTACCAAACAGTCAACCACCTTGTGCAGCACCATCACATCTATCAAAGCTACTTTGTCTCAAAATAAATGAATCACGGGTGACACAGGCCACTGGGCCACAACATTTGTCAGTCTCTCTTTAGTGTCACAGGTGACTTGTGTGTTAATGGAATGTAACAGCTTACCATTAATAAAAGCAGCTTTATTCTTGCTAGATGCTCTTATTGTAATATGAGACAATTTCCCCTTTGGGATTAATTGAAGTATATCAAAATCAAAAACATTGTTCTGATTACATTAGCAGAACTGGAAACTGCTACAAATTACGTTCTTATGGTTGCAAATAAATGTGCACCCACACCATATAAAAACTGCATGCAGTGCCTCACCAGTCAGTTAGTGGCTTCCAGCACTGCGGGCTGAGATATTCCTGATCTGTCAGCCAGTACCTTGAGAAGTGATAACAGCTATTTCATATAAACTGATAAAAAAAAAAAAAACAAGTTCATCAGTTCAAATACGTATCACTGACACTAAAATAAGAGTCTGAACATCACATTCGTCACTTTTGAGGTTTAATACATTTGTCCCGACAACACACTCGATAATAATGGCTCAGCGATGTGAATTATTATACATGAGCCATCATTTAGTTGGTTTGCTACATTTCCCTATTTGAGTGACATTGTTTTCCAGTTTCTCCATAATGCTGCATACGCCTGGGTCAGAGTTGTCGTAAATATGCATCGAGTTTTCTTTTATAAGACCCAATTGTGTTGAACTGGTGAAAGGACTGGATTCCCATTCCAATCCCAGGACAGTTTTCTGCCTACACTCCCAACGCTCAACTCAGTCCCCCTCAGGTAATTCAGTTTCCTGTCTCTGACATGTCATTAAAACGACTTAATCTGAGATTGTAAATTCCTTCTGCAGAAATGTTAGCGGCATTTTATGAGATCGACTGAAATCCTGTTCAGATATGACTCAATGATCCTCTCGACCTTGAAACTGACTAAAGGATTACTACAAGGGTGGATGAAATACTGCCATTACATTTTAATAGGACACATTTCTGAATATAGGATGAGTAGTTTCTGTAATCTTCTTATTCTATGCATTTTTTCTCCAGATTGAATTCAAGCAGCGGCGTTGCCCCTAGGCCGGGGGGTCTTCAGAGTCTGCCCTGGAAGGTCGTAGTGTCTGCAGGTTGTTGTTCCAACTGGATTGCATAATGAGAAGTCCATTGTTGATGTTGAAGCACTTACTGGTCAAGCAACATTTTTATGCTTTATTTTATTTCTAACCTGTTACAATTCACGTCTTTGCTTATTTAGTCTGAAACAACTGCATTCACTCTTTTTAATTGGTCCTTATTTGCAATAAGGCACAAATTACAAAGGAACCCGCAGTTATCCATATAACTTTGGTCAGAAACATGTACACCAGCAGTCAGCTGGAGGCCATTTTGTTGAACTCTGACAGGGATCCTCCTGTTCCTCCTCGCACAATGGAGCAGATACCAGTCCTGCTAAGTTGATGCCCTTTTACAGCCCTTTCCAGCTCTCCTCATGTAACGGATCTTCTCCTGGTATCTCCCCCATGCTCTTGAGACTGTGCTGGGAGACACAGCAAACCTTCTTGCATGTACAGATGTGCCATCCTGGAGGAGCTGAACTACCTGTGCAACCTGAATTGGCTGCAGATGTCACTTCATACTGCCAGTAGTGACAAGGACACTAGCAAAATGCAAAACTAGAGAAGAATCAGTCAGGAAGGATAGGGAGAGAGCAATTGTCTGTGGTCACCACCTGTAAAACCATTTCCTTTCTGGAGATTGTCTTGCTGTTGCCTCTTTAGTGCAACTGTTGTCACTTTCATTTGCACCAAAGCAGGTGAAGTTGATTCACAGTCGCTTGTGCTTCCTAACTGAACAAATTGATATCCCTGAAGCTTAATTGACTTGGTATTATATAGTGATGATTATGTGTTCCGTTAGTTTTTTTGAGCAGTGCATATTTATATCTCTATCTACAGTACATCTCTCTACAGTATATGTGTATCTCTCATACCTACAAATGAAAAGGCATTTATAGTTGGTGCATGTTAACATTGTACAGAATTGTGAGAGCACTGCTAAACATATCCAAAAGGCAGCAAATGAAAGCACAAACAAGATGTGTACTATTACTTGTCCTTTTGGAAAACATGGTAGGATGCTATAAACAGCAGTCCTGCAAAATAACTGACTGCCATTCTATCCTTTGTGTTTTGTAGTAATGCCTGTGTTACAGATCTCCTACAAAAGCTCATATATATATATATATATATATATATATATATATATATATATATATATATATATATATATATATATATATATATATATACACACATATATACAGCACCGTAAAAACTCAGACAGACATTTATCGCGACATTCACAATCCCGCGATAAATGTCTGTCTGAGTTTTTTACGGGTGCTGTGTTTCATTTTTTATATAAATTACCCTTTAACATAATACTTTACTTTATAAATTAAGAGCTGTGTTTCGTATTTTTAAGCTCTGCTAGGCGGTCAAATAATATTGAGTGAAATATTCGGCCGTGTCCCCTTATGGCCGTGTCGTGTGGAGAGTGTGCGCGTACTCGTGATGTTCACGTGAATTTTCTTCGACTCGCCGCAATATTTACGTCATCTCAAAGACTTGCTTGATTGGTTATTCGGCGACCCAGCAAGGGTCCGAGGCGATGAGCATGGCGCCAGCTAATTAATAGGTGAAGACATTTATATTTATTTGCTTAGTAGACGCTTTTATCAAAAGCAGCTTACAAAAGACGTCAACCAAATCATGTAAACTTCAATCAGCGTGACTGCTTCGAATCAACTGTTACAGGACAAAGGTACAAAATTCACTATTACAAGTGAAGAGCAGGTGTCTTCATATTACATAGTTGGTGATCTGTTGACTATGTGGACTCGCACGTAAGGGGCTAATTTAGCATCGCCAGTCAACCTAAATGCAAATAAAAAACTGGGTTCAAAATACAAAAATGCACGTAAAAACCGGGCTCAAAATACTGTCCCGACCGGGATGCCAGCCTTTTGAAACCGCAATAATAGAGCATGCACTTACAAGAAATGTATCGAGATACGGCTGTGACTCACAGCGAGCACTTACACATTTATAAAACCCTGAACGCATATTACTAAACAACAATTACGTTCATAATACACCAGCTAAACAGGCTTAACAAATAACTATGATCACAAGATCTCTAGTTAAACTGAAACCCGTTTACATAATTTTCACATTTGAAAATCCGAACTTCAACTCCGGGAAAGTAAACTTCTGCTGGTCTACCTTTGGTAATAACAGGCAAAGTCACAAGTCATCAGGCCTTACTGTAAGCGTCATTAGTACAATACGTGCGGAGAAGTACCGTACGATGGGACTTTAATTATTTAACGGCTTTTACAGTTGAATTAAGTAAAAGAAGATTTCAATAAAACTTTAATGATAGACAATTGACAATATAATACCTGTTGACAATATTGCGTTACTCTTCTAAATTGGTCACTTACGTAACTAAGGAGAAAACAAAATAGATAAAAGAAGGTTAAAAATAGCAAGGGCAAACAGTCAACGAAAGATAACAGGCCACTTCCTGCAATTAACTTCGATGCAGACATTACGTCCTATCGATAAGATGGAGAGATGATAAGCGCTTCTTATATCAAGTCTTTCGCAGAAATTAGTTACTTTTCACTGATCTGCCTCTTCACACCCTTCAAGTTCATTTTCTTTCCCGATGAAAATTGCTTTTACGACAAACATTTTAGCAGCTCATCAGATCCTGTTTACTGAAGTTGATTCGTAAGGGGCTATAGACCCGTCTTTTATATGTCCTCGAGAGGGTCTTTTTGTACCACACCGTTTGCTGGGTTGATTCAATTTTAGTTTCGCGGAGATCCGGCGCCTGTAACGATTTCATGAGCTGAAACTTCTAGGGTGGGAGACAGCGCCTCCTAAGGGCAACGGTAAGCAATTAGCTAGGACCGCTCGTATCCGAGACAAAAATGACTGAGCCACATTCTTTGATTCCACCAGGAGCCGCACAGTCAGACCAAGGCTGCGCTCTATATAGAGCCCGGTTTCGGCTCTGGCCCACCGTCGTCGTTGCACAGAATCTGAAAAGTATTTGAGGAATCAAAGAGTTTACAAATTTCTGGAAGTTGAGAAAGCAATTGGCCAAGGACAGATACTTTCCGATTCCCCGCCTTCATCCCCAATGTCTATCGGTTGTTTATTTTTCTCTGACGTCTTTTTAGTCTGGAAGCCTTAAAGCCTGCATTTCTGCTTTGTTCTTCACATTTGCAAATCACAATTAACCGAATAATGTTAAACATTAACGCCTTATTTTTTTTTATTAACATTAATAAGCACTAAAATCTATTTTTTATAAAATGTTGCAGATATATGTGCAGCTGTTTTCGTGTATCTATGCGTACGCTAGCGGGTTAACATTTATTAGTCCAGTGCTTACTGTCGCCGCCTCACAGATTCGCAGCCCTGGGTTCAAATTCCGGGCAGGTTCTTCGCTGTTGAGTCTGTACTGTTCCTCAGTGTTTGTGCTCATTTTCTTTTTGGCGCTCAGATGTTTTTTGCAGACATCTAAAAGAAGTGAATGATGGGCAGATTAGCGTCTCTAAACTGGCCCAGTGCGAGGCTGGGTGTGCGAGTCAATGGAGCCTGTAGTGGGCCAGCGTCCCTTCCAGGATTGGTTCTTGCCGTGCACGTGATGCTGCCAGCAGCACGCAGCCGTGAGACGAATGAACCCCTTAAGAATATACGGAGGATTTAGAAAGCATTCAGATTCCTTCATTTCCTTTCATTTGAAATGGATATATTGACCATTTTTGCCCATCAGTCTGCACTCAATAAGCCATAATGATAAACCGAAAACATGTTTTCTGGAAGATTTGCAAATTTATTAAAAATCAAAAACTGAAATCTCTCATTTCTGCAAATATTCGGACTCTTTGCTGTGGCACTCTAAATTGTGCTCAGTTGTGTCCTATTTGCTTCTAGCATCTAGAACTTGGTCGGCGTTCCCCTGTGGGACACTGAATTGCTTGATGTGCTTTAGGATGGCACACGCCTGCATATGTAAGGTCCCGCAATTCATACTGCCTGTCAGGACTAAAAACAAGCTGTGAAATCCAAGGAAACCTGTATACCTCAGCGATCAAGTTGTGGTGAGACATAGATCAGGGCAAGAGGATAAAACCATTTCTAAAACTTTGAGTGATCCCAGGTCTCAATAATTGTGAAACCAGGGTGCTTTCAAGAGTTGGCAGTCTGGTCAAAATGAGTAACTGGGCAAGGTGGATCTTGGTCAGGGAAGAGATAAAGAACCCAATGGCCACCCTACCCGAAGTCCTCTGCTGAGTTATGAGGAACTCTTGGAAGGATGACCAGCAGCATTCCATCAATTAGATGTCCAAGGTGGAGTGGCCAGGCACATATGGGTGAAAGGGCAGTTTAAAGGACTCTGACAGCATTTTGTCTCTGGTGTGATGAGTGCCAGTGCTGGGTTATTGTGTGCCCTAGGCCAAGCTTATTAGTGCACCAGCTGACTGTTCAGTAGACAACCCATGCGACTGCATCCCCCACCATCATCATCTGTGCCCTAGGCGAATGCCTAATTTCCTTTTACCTTATTTTCCCAAAACCGAACTCTTTATGCAGAAACTTATGCACTATGTCTGGTGAAGACCAGGCACTGATCATCAACTGCTTAATGCTATCATTACAGTGAAGCGTGGTGGTGGCAGCATTATGCTATAGGGTGCTTCTCAGTGGCAGTCTGGTCAGAACTGAGGGAAAGATGAATGCTGCTAAATACAAAGAGGTCCTTGAAAACCCACTCCAGAATGCACAGATCCTCAGATTGTGGTGACGGTTCACCTTTCAGCACAACAATGAGCTGAAACATGCAGCAAAGACAATGCTGGAGTCTGTGACTGTCCATGAGTGGCCCAGTAAAAGGCCAGACCTAAACCCGTCTATGGAGAGACCAGAATATGGAAGTTTACAGAGCCCTCCCATTCAACCCTGAAGAGCTTGAGAGGATCTGCCAGGAAGAATCAGATAAACTGCCCAAATCCAGGAGTGCAAAGCTTGCAGAGACTTAGCCAAGAAGGCCCAAAGCTGTAATTGCTGCCAAAGGAGGATTCTACAGCTGCTGAATTTAGGGTCTGAATACTTATATGAATGTAAATTTAAAAAATTTGCAAACCTTTCTGAAAACCCGTTTTCAGTTTTTTATTATGGGTTATTGAATGTTGATTGATGGAGGAAAAATGTCAAATTTATCCATTTAAAATGAAATTTACTGCACAAAAAGTGTGCAGAAAGTGATGGGGTCTGAATACTTTCTGAATCCATTGTATTTTATATTTGTAAAGTTAACTCATGCCTTGTGCCCAATGATAGTAGGCTCTGCTGCCTCTGAGGCTGTATCGGGAAACAAAAAATCAGAAAATAAACGGATGAATATACAGTATACTATGAACATGTAAGTGCATTACATAAGAGTGATATATGCATTAATTGTCAAACCACCTTTAACCACTGCAGGGTTGTGGAATGGCAGAATCTGCAAGGTAGGAAAAAACACTGGGCAGGTTGCCAGTCCATCACAGGGCACATACAAGCACAACACCAACATGGCGCCAACCCAGAGCTACCAACTGACCTTCTCTGTATGGCTTTGGAAATGTAAGAGAAAAACCCATTAATTCAATCAAAATTATTTGAATTTCATAAAATGATGTTTCCTTAATGGAGGTAGATAGTTATGTCATTCCATGATCTCCTATAAATGTATGACTGATTCACAACTGGTTGCTATCAGGGTCATGACACACAGAGAATATTTTTATGCTCATCAAGCCATTGGGAGACATAACAATTATTAGGAACACCTGCTCACCTGCTTCATGCAATTATCTAATCAGCCAACCATGTGGCAGCATTGCAATGCACTAAATCGTGGTGATACCAGTCAGGAGCTTCAGTTCATGTGCACATCAAACGTGATCTCAGTGATTTCAACTGTGGCATGATTATTGGACCCAGAAATTAATTAGCAGCAAAAACAGGTCACTAATTAAGAAAATGGTTAGAATGAAAACCTGCAACCCCTGTGGCTTCCCAGGACCAGAGTTGGGGACCTCTGCTTTAGAGATTTTTGGGGTCAGAGCTCAGGGTCAGCTATTTGTACAGCCTTCTGGATTAATTGCAGGTTAAGGGTCTTGCTCAAGGGGCCAACAGAGTAGGGTCCCTTCTATCACTGCCAGTATTTGAATCAGCAACCTTTGAGTTACCTGCCCAGCTCCTATTGCCAGAGATCCACCACTCCGCCCTAATTTGGATAAACTGATAAAATGTGTGGCTGAGTGAATCCTTACACTAGAAGGCCTATAGCCCAGCAAAGAAATGACTGCAAATTAGGATGATGCTGACCATTCCGAATTAACAAGATTTGATCAGTATTGGCTCCCACATCAAAGCCTTCAACATGCCGAACTTTGTATGCCCTGTACCTGCATTCATCATTTGGTGGTGGCCAAAGTCATCTAACCGAAAGCCCCTTCTAAAAGTCAGTCAGTCATTTTGTAACCCGCTCCGTCCTGAACAGGGTTGCAGGGTTCTGCTGGAGCCTATCCCAACTAACACAGGACACAAGGCAAGAATGACCCCCAGACATGGTACCAGTACATCACAGGGGAAACACACACACACACACTGGGGCCATTTCACCTAACATGCATGTCTTTGGATTGTGGGAGGAAATCAGAGCTCCCTGAGGAAACCAACACAGACATGAAGAGAACACAGAGACTCCATGCAGGGAGACCCTGGGACGAGAGCCCTGGTCTCTTTACTGCAAAACAGCTGAGCAAGCACTGGACCACCTTGCTAGCTCCCCTGTACTGAAAGATTACTGTATTACCTCACACATGGAGGGCTTTGTGCCTTTTTTATGCTGTCTTTCTCAACTGACAGTTCTCAATAAAACAGTCCGTACTTGATACTGAAAGAGACCCTTAGCTAATTTTGAGGCAATTGTCAATTTATTCCAAAAAATGCACAGACATCATATTCTAGACGTCCATACTTCTGACCAAAAGTAGTCCCTTGGTCATGATGTCCTTCCTTTTGAACTCTGTTGCCTTGAATATTATCCCATGTGAAACATGAGAAACTTGGTTTGCTTTCATTTGTCACAATGTCTCCTGCCAAACGTGCTCAAATAATCATCCATCTTCTGCTGAAGTCTCATCTTCTAGCCATGTCAGACAGAATTACAGGCAATAAAGTCTGCTCAACATTCCAAAATGTGACCCAGAGCATGCTGGGAATGCGCATTTTTCCTTAACTCTGAACCAACAGCTACACTCTTCATCAGCATTGTTTTCTTTAGTTGTCCTCCCTTTAGATTCACTCAGATCATTTATTTTCTATTTTTTTTTTTGGATGTTCCAAAATAAACTAATACTTTTTTGTTTCCACACATATTTGCTAATCTGAAAGTAATGCTTTTTAAGAACTTTTTTAGAAATAAAATGATTGGCCCAAGCTGAAAAAGCCAACTGAAAAAGCCTCTGAGGTTAGAAAGAATATAAATTAGGGACCCCGCTACCAGAGCAGTTTACAGATACAGAGACTATTAATTCCTATACATAAAGTAATCTGAGATTCTGAAATTAATTGCACTGAAACCACAGCGAGCTGCAGGGACCCAAAGTGGTGGTCAAATAGTTAGCCCAGCTGCTTCATGGCTCCTTATTCCCCCAGGTTCAACTCCCAGCCAGGTCTTGTCTTTGGTCGAGGGTAGGACAGGCCACGAAAAGAATGGTGGGGTACCAACCGGGCCACCCCGTTTACTTGAAAGGCAAAAAATGAACTGAAAATAAAAGGCATGTCATAATGCAAGGGTTAACGGAAGCATAATTTAGCCATTGGCTTCAAAATGATAGACTCTGGACAGTGGTCCAGTCATAGGGTCGGAGCTACTTAAGGTTGGCAAACTCATCTCCTGAACGAGATGTCATCATTCGGGTGCGCCTCGCTTTTATAGCTCCTGGACTCAAAGGGGTGTGGTCAATTGTCCTCAGTGGGCGTCTGCTCCAAGCTGCAGGGAAAGAAAAGAGATACAAGAATTGGCAATCAAGCCCCCTGGTGTCTGGAAGTGGTAGTGCTTACCTTAGATGAGGCTAGGCTGATGGTGTTGGTGTAATGATGTGGCAGATATTTTCTTGGCACACTTTGGGCCCCTTAGTACCAACTGCACATTGTTTAAATGTCACAGCCTACCTGACTATTGATGCTGACCATGTCATTTCCTTTATGACCACAGTGTACCCATCAGCTGATGGCTACGTGCAGCAGGATAACACAGCATGTCACAAAGCTCAGATCATCTCAAAATAGTTTCTCGAACATGACAATGAGTTCACTATACTTAAATGGCCCCCACAGTCTTTGGGATGTGATGGAATGGGAGATTCGCATCATGGATGTGTAGCTGACTAATCTGTGATGCTATCATGTCAATATGGACCAACATCTCTGAGGAATGTTTCCAGCACCTTGAATCAACGCCATTTCTAAAGACAAAAGGGGGTCCAACCCGATACTAGCAAGGTGTGCCTAATATAGTGGCCAGTGAGTGTATTTCCTCATCCTAAAACAAATGAGTGTGGTAAAATATACTGGTGAGTGTCCACCGGCTTTAGTGCATGCCTGAGTAGACATGGGTTAAAGTCTGTGCTTGAATCTGTTTGCACTTTGCATATAAATAAATCACTTTTATTTCATTGGGCTGTTGCCTGGATTGTATTTTATTCATACTTGAGTATTTGTGAAAAATAGCAGGGAAAGGGTTTGAACAAAAAATAAAATGATTTCATTTTACTATTACTATAACTTCAAATTGCAAGGTACAAAATCTATGTCAGTTTATTTTAATTACTCAGTGCTACTGACTCACCAGTCCTGTGTCCTGGAGGCAAATCCTCTATTATCTATGTGGAGTTTTCATGTTCTCCACATGTTTTTAGGAATTTCCTTCTCACATTCCCACAGACCTGCCGGTTCAATTACCTGACGATTCTGAATTGTCCACAGACTGGTGTGTCAACGGGTCCTTCACTAGCCTTGTGCCCACTGCTTCCAGGACAGCCTCCGGACCCTCAACTGGAGTGTGTGGGTTTGAAAATATTTATGTTGTGTTTAATGTCTCCATCTAGTGGTAAACAGCTGAAACGCAACTCGAACTACATTAGGCTGTGCAAAGTTGAGCAGGGGGAATTCTAAGCTGTCATTTTTCAAATATATTTATTTTTAGTTGGCCCACGTGATATTGTGTCAGGTAGTGAAGGTGTATAGTGGTATATTAAATATACGGAGGATAAGATTGTATGTAAAAAACGCATAAAGTTCATATTTCAGGTGCAATATTGTGCTCCTTTGATTTTCATTCTGACCTATCAACATGCCTGTCTACTCCATTGTGCTTGGGAAACGGAGGACCAAGAGAATTTGGGGTACATGGCATTCAGTAAATAAATAGTGTTTAGCGCTGAGTGTCTGCACTAACTGTCCCATCCACAGGGTTAAGTTAACATTATACTCATCCATCCATTTTTCTAACTGACTTATGTCAGTTTTTATTGATTCCATTGGATTAATGTATAAACTAGCAATAGATATCCATGTGTTTTTTTAACTAATTTTCCCTGGTGAAGACCATGGGGGCCAAAATGTGAAAGAAAGGTGGAGGACAAAAAATAAACTTAACACCAGGCCAACCTAACAATATATCACATCTTTACACTGATGAGCTAAAACATTATGAACACGGCCATACGAAGCAAAGAGCATTGACTATCTTGAATCAACAGCGTATGTCAAGGTCATCGACATCTTAGACAGCAAGTGCACTTTCATTGCACAATATGGAGAGCTGGGTGCAAGTGCGCCCTTTACCTCAGGAAGAGATGGCAACAGGATGCACTGTGGGAAGAAGAGAAGCTGGCAGATGGAGCATGATGATTTGGGCAGTGTTCTGCTGGGAAGCCCAGGGTATGGGCATCAATGTGGAGATGAATTTGACACCCACTGTCCAACAGTGGATTCAGAAAGTATTCCGACTCCTTCACTTCCTGCAACACTTTACTGTGTTGTAGATTTCATTTTAAATGAATGAATTTAACATCTTTGTCCACCAACCTAAGCTCAATAACACATAACAACAAAGTGAAAACATACTTTCAGAAGGATTTCAAAAACTGTATCAGTATTCAGACCCCTTAGCTGTGGCACTCCATATTGTGGCCTTGAGACGACTGAACCCTTTAAGAATATTTACCATTCAGACCCCTTCACTTTCTGCACACTTTATTGTGTCACAGATTTCATTTTATATGGATACTTCACCGTTTTTGCCCATCCATCTGTACTTCATATCCTATCATGAAAAAGTGAAAACATGTTTTCAGAAAGGTTTCCAAATATATTAAAAATCAAAAACTGAAATCTTTCATTCATAAAAGTATTCAGACCCCAAATTGTGTTTCTCCAAATTGCGCTCAGGTGCATCCTGTTTGCTTAAATCCTCCATGAGATGTTTCTAGAACTTGATTGAAGTCCACTTGTGGCACATTGAATTGATTCAACATCCTTTAGAAAGACACACACCCGTGTATTTAAGGTCCCACAATTTACACTACATGGCAGGACAAAAAGCAAGTCATGATGTAGGGAGCAGGTTGAGGAGACCCTGGAGAGGTGGAGAAATGCTCTGGAGAGGAGAGGAATGAAGGTCAGTAGAAACAAGACAGAATACATGTGTGTGAATGAGAGGGAGGTTAGAGGAATGGTGAGGATGCAGGGAGTAGAGATGGCAAAGGTGGATGAGTTTAAATTCTTGGGATCAACAGTACAGAGTAATGGGGATTGTGGAAGAGAAGTGAAAAAAAGAGTGCAGGCAGGGTGGAATGGGTGGAGAAGAGTGTCAGGAGTGATTTGTGACAGACGGATATCAGCAGGAGTGAAAGGGAAGGTCTACAGGACGGTAGTGAGACCAGCTATGTTATATGTGTTGGAGACGGTGGCACTGACCAGAAAGCAGGAGACAGAGCTGGAGGAGGCAGAGTTAAAGATGCTATGATTTGCATTGGGTGTGATGAAGATGGACAGGATTAGAAATGAGGACATTAGAGGGTCAGCTCAGGTTGGACAGTTGGGAGACAAAATCAGAGAGGTGAGATTGCACTGGTTTGGACATATGCAGAGGAGAGATGATGAATATATTAGGAGAAGGATGTAAAGGATAGAGCTGACAGGGAAGAGGAGAAGAGGAAGGCATAAGAGAAGGTTTATGGATGTGGTGAGAGAAGACATGCAGGTGGGGGGTGTAACAGAGCTAGATGCAAAGGACAGAAAGATATGGAAGAAGATGATCTGCTGTGGCAACCCCTAACGGGAGAAGCCAAAAGAAGAAGAAGATGTCCAAGGATCTCTGGGATCAAATTATGGTGAAGCCCACATCAGAGAAAGGAGATAACGCCATTTCAAAAGTGTTGATCACTCCTAGGAACACAATGGCCTCAATAATTGTGCAATGGAAGAGGTTTGGAAATACCAGAACTCATAGTTGCAAACTGAGTAACCGAGCAAGAAGGGTCTTAGTCAGGGAGGTAGCCATCAAATCAGTGGTAACTCTAACAGAGCTTCAGAAGTTCAGAGTTGGCAGATGAGTTGGTTAAGTTTGCAGATGATACTAAGATAGGTGGATTGGCAGATCATTTGGAATCCATGAAATAATCAGGGCAGATTTGTGGCAGATGAAATTTAATGTCAGTAAATGTAAAGTATTACATTTACAAGTAAAAATATTAGGTTTGAATACACAATGGGAGGTCTGAAAATCAAGAGTACACCTTATGAGAAGGATTTAGGAGAAGGATTTAGAGGTGGACTCTACGCTGTCACCTTCCCGACAGTGTTCAGAAGCCATTATGAAGGCAAGCAGAATGTCAGGTTATATAACGCCCGGATATGTGGAGTACAAGTCCAAGGAGGTTCTGCTCAAGCTTTATAACACACTGGTGAGGCCTCATCTGGAGTACTGTGTGCAGTTTTGGTCTCCAGGCTAAAAAAGGACATAGCAGCACTAGAAAATGTCCAGAGAAGATTGACTAGGCTGATTCCAGGGTAGGCGGGATGAATTATGTGGAAAAATTAAAAGAGCTGAGCCTTTTCAGTTTAAGCAAAAAAAGATTAAGAGGTGACATGATTGAATTGTTTAAAAATATGATGGGAATTAGTCCAGTGTGTCAAGTTATTACAAAATGAGTTCATCAAGAACACAATGACAGAGTTGGAAACTTGTTCAGGGTAGATTTTGCACAAACATTAGGAACCTTTTCTTTACACAGAGAACCATAGACACTTGGAATAAGCTACCAAGTAGTCTGGTAGACAGTAAGACTTTAGGGACTTTTAAAACTAGACTTGATGTTATTTTAGAAGAAATAAGTGGATAGGACTGGCCAGCTTTGTTGGGCTGAATGGCCTGTTTTCATCTAGATCAGGGGTGGGTGAAGTCAGTCCTGGAGGGCCGCAGTGGCTGCAGGTTTTCATTCCAACCTAGTTGCTTAAATAGAAACCAATCCTTCCCAATCTCAGACCTTATTTAATATTATGGCTTGTTATTCTGCGCAAAGTTCTTAAACCGTAGATTTTTTCTTTTACAAAGATATCGTGCCAATCATTTGAAGCCTAAAACATATAATTTTAAGTCTGTCAGATTTTTCTATTAAGTTTTTATTAAATCAAACAGTGCATGATGAACACACACAGATGTAAATGAGAACAAGCTAGATGAAGAACTGCTGGCTGCTTTGTTATTTACATCTTGTTGTTAATAAGGAGCCATTAAAACAATGAATGCAGTGGTTTAAGATTGAAATAAGCAATTAAGGGTGGGGAACCATAACATGTGAAACCACTAAAATGAAGCATCAAAATGTCACTTAAGCAATAAGTGCTTCATCAGCAATACTTGACTACTCATTAAGAAACTGGGTTGGAACAAAAACGTGCAGCCAATGTGGATCTCCAGGACCGACATTGCCCACCCATTGTTCTAATGTTCTAATGAGAAGACATGTTCAAAGGATCACCATCTCAGCAGCACTTCATCAATTTGAAGGAAGCCGATATTGAATAAAAAGTATATGACAGAGTTTGCCTATCGGCAGAGCCATCTTACCAGTATCATAGGCCCACAGGTGAGGTAGTGTGCTGAGGCCAGATACATAGGCATCAGAAACATCATTGGCTCTTGGCCAGGGCCCATTGTGCCCATATATTAAGACTAGCAAAATACCCGCGCTTCGCAGCGGCAAAGAACTGCATTAAAATTTTTATTAAGAAGAAAATTAAACCTTTTAAACTGAGGGAAAATATGCCAATAATTATTTGTTAAGGATCTCTTTGTATACCATGTTGTCAGTTCGGCCCTCCGGTTGTAACATGACCAAGCTGTGTGCTGAGCTTACTCTTGAGCATGCAACGTACAGTTGGCCATGTGAACAGTAATCTTGTCTCAAATCTCACAGCTTGGATTGCTGCTGTCATAATCGGTTTGAGTTTCATGGTTTGTTTCAATTACGACAGTATTTGCAGGATTTGTTGTATTGAAGTGACATTTGGCATCTGTCAAGCGTTGTAAGCACACAACCGGTTTCATCGATAAAATCACATCCAGCTTTTGAGAGTTTAAACATTCATAAACATGAAAGTGTCCACTACTGAAATCGTTACCTGTGAATCTAAGATGTTTAACAGGCATTGGCGGTTGTCGAAAGGTGTAAAATATTTCGGCCATTTCGGTACACTTGAAAGCGACAACCGAACAATTCAGTGGTAGCCATCAACTCACATGCAGAACCATAGGTGAAGGGCTTAAGCATTTCACTCTTATCGTGCTCCTGTGTAGTATAATTATCTCCTGTACCGTCATCAGTCCACAACTTGAACCTGTCCCAGTCATTCAAAACATAAGACAGAATGTTCCTCCGGATATCAAGAGTGAGCCTGATATGGCCGTGCAATATGTAACAAAGAGAATGGAAAAGGTAGGTGCTATCTCTGGGCATGGAAACCACTCAGTAAGTGACAGTTCTTTGATCGATAGTAATCATCTTGATAGACATGGTAATCGGGGTTGGAATGATAAAGGAAATGAGCAATGTAAAGTAAGTCTAAAATACCTATACAATAACTATAATTGTAATAAACAAACAATAAAACAGCGGAGAAGCCGTGGATTAAACAAAAAGGCTTTAGTTATCACGTGAATCCTGTGGCAAAGCAAGGAAGGGAATGTAGAGACCGGAGCGACGGACGGTCTTATATAGGCAGGCAGCCAATAACGTGGGAGGCATTGGGATGGGGGACCCAATGCCACCTCACACGGTGACCGAGGTGCAGGCTATGGACGTATATATGTATGTAAGTAGGATTCAGTTAACGTTGGGAACCCGTGTACCAAATTTCTTGAAGATGGGCCCATAAGTAACAAAGACTGTTGAAATGTTCAATATGGCGGCTGACAGTGGCATCATACCACCGAAATAAGTACATACATTGGTTTCGGTTAGTGCAGGGAAGCCGCCTACCAAATTTCGTGAAGATGGGGCCGTAAATAAGAAAGTTCAACATGGCGGACGTTGTTGACCGTTATGACCATTACGCGTAGAATTTTGAAATGAAACCTGCTTAACTGTTGTAAGTAAGCTGTAAGGAATGAGGCTGCCAAATTTCAGCCTTCTACCTACACGGGAAGTTGGAGAATTAGTGATGTTGGAAAGTTCAATATGGCGGCCGACAGTGGTGTCATACCAACAAAATAAGTACGGACATTGGTTTCCGTTAAAGGTTCAATATGGCGGCCAACAATGGCATCATACCACCGACATAAGTACCAAATTTCAGCCTTCTACCTACACGGAAAGTTGGAGAATTAGTGACATTGGAAAGTTCAATATGGCGGCTGATAGTGGCGTCATACCACAGAAATAAGTATGTACATTGGTTTCGGTTAGTACAGGGAAGCCGCCTACCAAATTTCGTGAAGATTGGGCCATGAATAAGAAAGTTCAATATGGCGGACGTTGTTGACCGTTATGACCATTACGTGTAGAATTTCGAAATGAAACCTGCTTAACTTTTGTAAGTAAGCTGTAAGGAATGGGCTTGCCTAATTTTAGCCTTCTACCTACACAGGAAGTTGGAAAATTAGTGCCATTTGGAAAATTCAATATGGTGGCCGACAGTGGCGTCATACCACCGAAATAAGTACGTACATCGGTTTTGGTTAGCGCAGGGAAGCCACCAACCAAATTTCGTGAAGATGGGGTCAGCCTTCTACCTACACGGGAAGTTTAAACCCCACAGATCATTTCTGGAGATTTCAGCAGATTGGCAGTTTACAAACTGTTCCTATCCAACTTAATGGAAGTTCAGAGGATCTGCCAGGAAACATGGGATACACTGCCCAAATCCAGCTGGGCAAAGCTTGAAGAGAAACCCAAGAAGAATCAAAGCTGTAATTGCTGTCAAAGGAATTTCTGCAAAGTACTGAATTAAGAATCTAAATACTTCCATAAATGAAAGATTTCAGTTTTGGATTTTTAATAAATTTGCAAACCTTTCTAAAATCTTATTCTCTCTTTGAGTTATTCAGGGTAGAGTGATTGAAAAATGGCACATGATTCCATCTAAAGTTAAATGTGTAACAAAATAAAGTGTAGAAGAAATAAAAGGGTTTGAATGCACTCTGAATCCACTCAGCCCAAACACCATTGCAAACCAGTTACACCCTTCATGGCAACAGCATTCCCCGATGGAAGGAGCATCTTTCAGTTGGTTAATGCACCCTGTAACGCTGCACAAATTGGTTGGGAATGGCTTGAGCAACATGAAGAAGAGCTTAAGGTGCTGCCCTGACCTCCGAATTCTCAAACCAATTGAGCAACCTGTGGGATGTTCTAGAATAACAAGTCTGCATGGTTCCACCTCACAACTTACTGTAGGTAGAGGATCTGCTGCTAGCATCCTGATGGCAGTAACACCTTTTAGAGTCCATGCTGCTGTGGTTCGAAGGTGTTTTGGTGACACACGGGATGATAGCTACTAAGCAGGTGTACGGATGGAAACTGGAGAACATGCTAACTCCATGTAAACACCAATTCAGATGAGATCCCACTAAGGATCCATCACCAATAATAACCAAAAGCTTCACAAACAAGTTAGATAAGGACTAAGAAGTTCAAAAACCTCATTCAAGGTTTAAGTTTCAACTGCATGACATGGTAGTTTGTTCCTGATTTCCACAACTCTTTCTGTGCAGAAGTACTGTACTTTCTGTTTTTAGTCTTAATGCACTTCCCCTTGACCTTCACTGGTGTCTATGAGCAGCTGATTCACTATTTCATTTAAAGAGTTGTGATGGATCAAATGTTTTTGATGTCAGAGAATTTGGTTGACCTCTGTTGGGTCCCCACATGGCCTTCTCAGTTCAAGACTAAGGAAGTTCAGTTCTCTTTGTCTGTCACATATGGTCTTGCACTTTAGTCCCCAGGTGTACATGGTCGCTTTAAGAGTGAGAGTATAATACCTTTATTATTTTTGTGTATTATTTTGCTTATTTGGAGCTTTCCTGCACAGCAATCTCTATTCCAGAGGGAATAAGGCATGTTACATGATGTGAAATCAGAAAATCCCCAAAGTACTGAGCCTCCTCATTAACACCAGCCATTATGAGCTATTTATTTCCTAAATCCACATAATTAGTTATAGTTTATTTCACTCCAAATTCTGTACACATACTCGTTGTCTTAAACGTCTCCCATTATTCTCTCTTCCTTCTTTGGAATGGAAGTGGGACTAAATCAGGACTTGTGGGAAAATCACTGTGACATACTGAAACCACTTAGTCCTTTTCAGGGTTTTGTGATGCCAGGGTGCAGGGCACAACCCAGGTGCCAGTGCAGGGCCTACTCACACACACACTCATATATGGCCAGTTTGGAGTCACCAAATATGTTCATCCATTTTCAAAATTGCTGGTCCAATTCAGGGCTATGGAGTCTGAATTGTTAACCTCAGGTGCAAAAAATAAAGCAACTGGGGATGAGACACCAGTCCATTGAAGGGCACATTCACTTGTGATTTGGAATCACCTGTTCACTTTACTTGCACATCATTGTTGACATCTGAGGAACATTCCATGCAGACATAGGGAGAAAGTGCAAACTCCACAGGGACAAGGACCACCAGACATGAGATTCAAACTTGGGATGCTGGATCTGCGAGGCAACCTTTTGAACTTTTAATTTTGAGAAGCAAACGTGATAGCTGCTTACCTATTCAAAAGCCCAGTTTTTCTTCGTAAATGAAACCCTGCTGTTTTCATTTTGTCTGTAGTTGTCAGAAAATACAAATCAAGGCTGAAAAACAACTTCCCTGTCTGTGCTATGCTCCACCACAATGTCGGCATCCCACAGTCTATAAATCGATGGAATGACTAACGCGGGAGTCATGCAGTTGATTGGATTTAATTCTGACTTGCTGGTCTGCACACTCTCCTCAGGTTGTGTCTCATGTTTTCTCTTTTCTACCTCTTTACACCTTCTTTTAACTTTAGGACCCCATCTAAAGGTATACACGAGTGCCATCTTGTGGATGTATTTTGTATTACACATGAAAAAGTACCTTGAACACATAATCGTCTTGTCCCAGATAATGAACTGGTCCACACACCTTTTGCACTTTACGATATCTAATGATTAAGAAATGGGAACCATGTCTCATAAAATCAAAATATCACAAGTACACGGGAAGAAGTGTAACATTTCAACAACTTACAAGATATAATGGAGGAAGGACTGGTACACTGACACAAGTTGTGGTTTTTGGCCCTTGGAAAAGCCTTTTTGTAGCTCTTTTGTGACAGAGACCACAACAGAGGCCCTGTTGGCTACAGGAGATGCCCCATGACACGATTGAATCTTCTCAATGAAATCAGGAGTTCTCCTCACTGTGTTTTCCATCTTCACATTTTTTTTTTCCTGTCCAACCTTCCACACTGTTCCGCACAGCCAGTTTTATGTTCCTCCATTAGCTAAGCCCCCTGCAGATCATCACCTGCATGTTTCCCCGAAATCAGAGCCGCTATGAAACAAATGAGTACATTTAACACCTATGGAGATGGGGTTATCACGCACACAAGACATTCAGGCAGTTGAGTTTAGAATGGGAAAAAAGTAACAGTACCAAAATCTGGACATCAGACGTGTATCAGTGGACGACCCTGAGTTAGACATTTATCCTTTTTGTTTTCCTCACATAAAAATATTGGAAAACAATGTAATTATATCATGATGTGTTAGAGAGCCTTAAGTAAAAGCGGCTGCCAAATATGCAGAAACATTTCTATGCCAGAATGAATGGCACACTGACCCTTAACGTTCTTCCACAAAGATAATCATTTGGTCCAATATTGTGAGCAGAATAAATGGGTTTTGAAGTATCATCTTAACTATATTTTTAATAATAGAAAATTGTTCAATGAAACAAACACTTTTTTATTTTTTCTGATCTAATATATTGTATTTCACTAATCCCCCAGGGAAAATTGTCTTTTTGCATGACCTTTAGGGGACAGAGTGCAGGGTCAGCCATTGTAACAATAGATGTTGCTTTACATTCTTCACCATTTTGCTGTTATGATTTTGTCAGAATGTTTATTTTCCTGTTTGGTGCCTTCTTTGATTTTATTATAATTATGTATGCTTTGTTAATATTGTTCTATTTCTTTACTCTTTAATTTCTATTTGCTTACATCACACTGTCTTGCATTTCTTGTGTTTTGTGAGTGGAAACACAAGGGGTGGGGCAACGATGATGTCACAGATGAAGGACCTCCCTCAGCATATGTACTTTATGGGCAGGGAGTTGATCCTTCAGTGCTTAATTGATCATAGAGTTGGTATCAAGGTGAGTGCCGCTTTGGTGGTTCATGGATTGCTTCCGTCTTGTGGATTCTGTTCATTGCATTACAGTTTGGAATTTGTTTGCTTTGGGTTTCTTTTCAGAAAATCCCCTTTAACATTCTATTGTACTTACTTTTATTTTGTTTGTTTCAGTTATATAAATTAACATTCTTAGTTTTAAAGATTATGCTTTGGCTTTGATCTTCTTATCCTGGTTTTAATTTTTTATGGTTTCTCTCCCCAAGAAGGAAATATTTGTGCATTTTTTAAGGTTGAGGGCACCTTTAAAGCCTGTGTAGGCCAAATTAGTATTGTCTGACGTCCAGCTGACTGTGCTGAAGCCTATTCTAGGAAGACTAGAATTAAGGTTTATGGTTTACTAGTATATGTCAAGGCTTCTCACATTTTCTTCATTTGGAGTACACTCAGATCATTAAATTACTACTCCTGAAACCTTTTCAGTTTGAAAGAAAACAATTAAGTTGACTAACTCCTTCACTTTCCTTCAAAAGTAATTTAAGAGAACATCCTAAGAAAGTTTTAATTACTCTACTGCTCCTTGAAAATGAACAAAAAGACAAAAAAAATGATATTTAGGGATAACCGATAGTTATCTATAAGTAAATTATTAGCAACACTATACCAACACTACTGGGTGAGGCTTCCTTTTGCTCTGCTTTGGATTCCACAAGATGTTGGAAACATTGTTTTAAGATTCTAGTTCAGGTTGGCCGCACATTCATGCTATAAATATCCCGTTCTATCAAAACACAAAGGTGTTCTAGTGGATTTAGATCTGGTGACCGGGAAGGCCACTGAAGGATACTAATGTCATTGTCTTCCTCATGAAACCAGTAGCCATAGAAGTAATAATAACAATAATAATAATAATAACCTTATTTATATAGCACCTTATCATACAGTTACATGCAAATCTAGGGGTTTTCCAAAGAGTTATCAACAAAACAATAAAGATATACCATAGCTACTTGGATAATACCATTGATTAATATTACAATAATTTTTAATAAATATAAGTATCTATATATATAATTCACTAAGGCAAGACACCCATGGAAAGCATGCCGGAAGGGGCGTGGATTCACTAAGCCGACAAGTAAGACGCCCATGGCGCATGCAGGAAGGAGCCACGCCCACCAACTCTAAGACCATTGGATACGACGACAACTTGCAGAACCACGCCCACCAATTCGGACGCGACGACACAGGAAAAACGGCGTCATTTATGTTCATCTGTCGTAGAGTCCACATGCACCTCCGAGCCACGTTGAATGTTCATAGAGGCTTGTTTGTCGCGGAAATGAATCGCTATATGCAGCGTGTAAAACAGTTTGCGAGGGGTATCCCATGGGATATTTAAAACAATCCTTTAAAACTGAGGTTAAAACCCAATGAAGGAGGCAGTCTTTAAAAACCAATAAGCCCTGTGCCTCTGTTTCATTACCGTCTCACCTGCTTCACTAATGCAGGCCCTGCAACAGTCGAGACGCTCTCTCAGCAGCTGACCTTCTCTGTGCCTGACCGGTTCACACAGAGACACCACATGACCAGGCGGTGTGTATGCTTCGAGAACGAGGGTGGATGTGGCAGGACTATCTAAGAAGAGGCATGTTTGTCACGGATGTACAGTGGGATGCAAAAGTTTGGGCAACCTTGTTAATAGTCATTATTTTCCTGTATAAATCGTTGGTTGTTATGATAAAAAATGTCAGTTAAATATATCATATAGGAGAGACACACAGTGATATTTGAGAAGTGAAATGAAGTTTATTGGATTTACAGAAAGTGTGCAATAATTGTTCAAACAAAATCAGGCAGGTGCATAAATTTGGGCACCGTTGTCATTTTATTGATTCCAAAACTTTTAGAACTAATTATTGGAACTCAAATTGGCTTGGTAAGCTCAGTGACCCCTGACCTACATACACAGGTGAATCCTATAATGAGAAAGAGTATTTAAGGGGGTCAATTGTAAGTTTCCCTCCTCCTTTAATTTTCTCTGAAGAGTAGCAACATGGGGTCACAAAACAACTCTCAAATGACCTGAAGACAAAGATTGTTCACCATCATGGTTTAGGGGAAGGATACAGAAAGCTGTCCCAGAGATTTAAGCTGTCTGTTTCCACAGTTAGGAACATATTGAGGAAATGGAAGACCACAGGCTCAGTTCAAGTTAAGGCTCGAAGTGGCAGACCAAGAAAGATTTCGATAGACAGAAGCAACAAATGGTGAGAACAGTCAGAGTCAACCCACAGACCAGCACCAAAGACCTACAACATCATCTTGCAGCAGATGGAGTCACTGTGCATCGTTCAACCATTCGGCACACTTTACACAAGGAGATGCTGTATGCGAGAGTGATGCAGAGGAAGCCTTTTCTCCGCGCACAGCACAAACAGAGCCGCTTGAGGTCTGCTCAAGCACATTTGGACAAGCCAGCTTCATTTTGGAATAAGGTGCTGTGGACTGATGAAACTAAAATTGAGTTATTTGGGCATAACAAGGGGTGTTATGCATGGAGGAAAAAGAACACAGCATTCCAAGAAAAACACCTGCTACCTACAGTAAAATATGGTGGTGGTTCCATCATGCTGTGGGGCTGTGTGGCCAGTGCAGGGACTGGGAATCTTGTCAAAGTTGAGGGACGCATGGATTCCACTCAGTATCAGCAGATTCTGGAGACCAATGTCCAGGAATCAGTGACAAAGCTGAAGCTGCGCCGGGGCTGGATCTTTCAACAAGACAACGACCTGAAACACTGCTCAAAATCCACTAAGGCATTCATGCAGAGGAACAAGTACAACATTCTGGAATGGCCATCTCAGTCCCCAGACCTGAATATAATTGAAAATCTGTGGTGTGAGTTAAAGAGAGCTGTCCATGCTCGGAAGCCATCAAACCTGAATGAACTAGAGATGTTTTGTAAAGAGGAATGGTCCAAAATACCTTCAACCACAATCCAGACTCTCATTGGAACCTACAGGAAGCGTTTAGAGGCTGTAATTTCTGCAAAAGGCAGATCTACTAAATATTGATTTCATTTCTTTTTTGTGGTGCCCAAATTTATGCACCTGCCTGATTTTGTTTGAACAATTATTGCACACTTTCTGTAAATCCAATAAACTTCATTTCACTTCTCAATTATCACTGTGTGTGTCTTCTATATGATATATTTAACTGACATTTTTTATCGTAACAACCAACGATTTATACAGGAAAATAATGACTATTAACAAGGTTGCCCAAACTTTTGCATCCCACTGTAAATCGCTGTATGCGGCGTGTAAAACAGTTTGTTTGTCGCGGATGTGAATCGTATGCAGCGTGTAAAACAGTTTCCGAGGGGTTTCCGATGGTCTTAGACTTGGTGGCCGGGTCTCTGTCAGTTGCTCTTGCAACCGGGCACATGACCAGGCAGTGTGGATGCTTCGAGTGCAAGGGTGGACGCGACAGGACCATCTAAGAAAAATCATGTTGCAGATGTGAATCGCTGTATGCAGTGTGTAAAACAGTTTGTTTGTCACAGATGTGAATCGCTGTATGCGGCGTGTAGAGCAGTTTGCGAGGGGTATCCCATGGTCTTTAAAAACCAGCCCCGGCCGGATGCCACAATGTGTATATATGTGTATATATATATGTATATAGACTCAAACCGATTATGACCGCAGCAATCCAAGCTGTGAGAAAACACTAAAAAGGAGGCTTGTCAGACGTTTTGGTACATTTTCTGATGCAGCTAGACGAAAACAACTTCGTGACGCTGCCGCCAAATACACAAAACAATTACATTGACAATCATGTTACGTTATTTTCAAAATGTTTCCTTTTCTTTTTCTTTACTTCTTTAACACACTACTTTTCCGCTGTGAAGCGCGGGTATTTTGCTAGTATATATAGAAAGGCAGCCAAAACCGCACAGAGCAATGAAAAGTCTACGTGAGTCACAGGTGCATCTGGACTGTGCAAAGACGACAACGACTCGAGTGACAAGTTGGAGGTGGGCACATGAGCAGGCAGTGCATACTGAACAAGAAATCAGCAGACTAGCATGACGGAGGGAGCGGAGTGGACGTCCTTCTCCTCTCCTCCCGTTCCACCCTCCACGCCTGAGCGCCGCACAGACGATTGTGTGTTGGTCCGTTCCGTGCATTGTTATAATGTTGCTTTTCTTGCTGATTTATTACATTACCGATTATTTAAATGTTAATTTTCTCCCTGTGCTTAAAAAGCATTAAAAAACCAGCCTGATTATACGCCGTATGGTACGCCGCGGGTTGGCTAGTTTGTATCAGACAAAAACAAAACCAGACATTAAGCCATGTAGTGTAGTACGTTTCCACTAATGTTAAACTTATATCATATCCAGACCTGTTAAGTGTGCAGTTCTGTCTGATTGTGACACAAAACTCAACTCTATAGTAGCTCTTTAACCACAACATAATTACATAACTTAAACTGAAACTCATAGATATAAAAATAAAATAGAAATGTCTTTGTGAAATATAAACTAAATTAAAACTAAAAATACATGATGAAGGAAAAGTAAAACTAAACTGAATTTCCAGGTAAGGTCCGAAATAATATAGAAATAAAAACTAATATAAAAATCAGGAGTGGTCTCTCCTTGACTTTCTCGTATACTCAGACATAGGATGGATATTTGAGAAGTAAACTGCAAGACGATGATTATATTTTTATATTATGTAATTAAAGAATCATCAACAACAAATCAAATCAAATTAATAATATATTGAACAATTATTATAACAGTAAAGTTGAATAAATCGGACTCTGCAGCTGCATGAATAAAAGGTTAAGTACCACTTCTGGTTAACTGAAATAGGCCAAAAGTTGAAAGAAATCTGCGTTTTGTATCTAATATTTGTATGCAAAATTTGGTTAAACTAAGTGAAAACGTACTCAAGTTCTCATGTTTACACACACACAAACAGACATAATTCCAAAAATGGTATTTTCGGACTCGGGGAGATATAAAACATTGAGATTCATCAAACAACATCAACAACATTTATTTATATAGCACATTTTCAGCATTTATAGCTCAAAGTGCTTTAAATAATGAAGAATAGAAAAATAAGAGACACAGTAAGAAAATAAAATAAGTCAACATTAATTAACATAGAATAAGAGTAAGGTCCAATGACCAGGGCGGACAGAAAAAACAAAAAAAAAAACTCCAGACGGCTGGAGAAAAAAAATAAAATCTGTAGGGATTCCAGACCATTAGACCGCCCAGTCCCCTCTGGGCATTCTACCTAACATAAGTGAAACAGTCCTCTTTGGATTTAGGGTTCTCACGGAAGGACTTGATGATGATGGTCACATAGACTTCTGGCTTTTGATCCATCCCTCATTGTTGGAGCATCATGATGCTTTGAGTAGGTGGTGGCCCAGGCCGCCACCACCACAGAGAAACCGGAAAAAGAAACAGAAGAGAGAGTAGGGGTCAGTACGGATTTTAGAGCCATCACGAATAGTTATTTTGATGAATTGAACATACAGAGTATCAGGATTAAGTTAAAGTGAAGTTATAAAAAGGCCATGTTAAAATAATGTGTTTTCAGCAGTGTTTTAGTGTTCTACTGTATTAGCCTGGTGAATTCCTATTGGCAGGCTATTCCAGATTTTAGGTGCATAACAGCAGAAGGCCGCCTCACCACTTCTTTTAAGTTTTGCTCTTGGAATTCTAAGGAGACACTCATTTCAGGATCTGAGGTTACGATTTGAAATATAAGGTGTCAGACATTCCGATATATAAGATGGGGCGAGATTATTTAAGGCTTTATAAACCATAAGCAGAATTTTAAAGTCAATCCTGAATGACACAGGTAACCAGTGTAGTGACATCAAAACTGGAGAAATGTGGTCGGATTTTCTTTTCCTAGATAGGATTCTAGCAGCTGCATTCTGCACTAGTTGCAAACGATTTATGTCTTTTTTGGGTAGTCCTGAGAGGAGTGCGTTACAGTAATCTAGTTGACTGAAAACAAACACGTGAACTAACTTCTCAGCATCTTTCAGTGATATAAGAGGTCTAACTTTAGCTATGTTTCTTAAGTGAAAAAATGCTGTCCTAGTGATCTGATTAATATGCAATTTAAAATTCAGATTACAGTCAACAATTACCCCTAAGCTTTTTACCTCCGTCTTGACTTTTAATTCTGATGTATGCAGTTTATTTATAATAGCCTCATTGTATCCATCATTGCCAATCACTAAGATTTCAGTTTTCTCTTAATTTAACCTGAGAAAGTTACTATTCATCCATTCTGAGATACAAGTCAGACATTGTGTTAGTGAATCAAGAGAATCGGGGTCATCAGGTGCTATTGATAAGTACGGCTGTGTGTCATCAGCATAGCTGTGGTAGCTCATCAAAGTCCATCCATCCATCCATTTTCTAACCCGCTGAATCCAAATACAGGGTCACGGGGGTCTGCTGGAGCCAATCCCAGCCAACACAGGGCACAAGGCAGGAACCAATCCTGGGCAGGGTGCCAACCCACCGCAGGACACACACAAACACACCCACACACCAAGCACACACTAGGGCCAATTTAGAATCGCCAACCCACCTAACCTGCATGTCTTTGGATTGTGGGAGGAAACCCACGCAGACACGGGGAGAACATGCAAACTCCACGCAGGGAGGACCCGGGAAGCGAACCCGGGTCTCCTAACTGCGAGGCAGCAGCGCTACCACTGCGCCACCGTGCCGCCCTTCATCAAAGTCTCAACATCGAATTTTGGAGGATTCCAATATTTTATGTATACAGGAAAGTAAAAAGGCATAACTGTAATAATGTTGGTCAGAATGACGTAAGCCAGCTGGTCGCCACACTCTGCTGGGCACAGTTCAGTTCATACAAACATCCATAAAGGTCTCTGAGGCCTCCTCATTTCCTCCAGCAGCCCGGGTGACTGAAGAATAGAAGTAGCCATTAGAAGATGGGTAATTGTGGCCATGAAGGGATGCACATGTTTAGCACCAATTCTCAAATGGGTTGTAGAATTCACGTGGTGACTGATTGGTATTAATGGGCCCAAAGAGCTGGGTGTATGGATTCTTATTTTTAGAACTAAATTCTAATCTTGCCATCTGTGTGCCTCAACAGAAATCAAGATTCATCAGACCAGAAGTCTTCACCTGTCCCGTTTTGGTGATCCTGCGTCCACTGCAGCCTCAGCTTTCTGTTTTGGCTGACAGGAGTGGAACACGACGTGGTCTTCTACTGTTGTAACCCATCCGCCTCACGCTTTGATGTGTTGTGCATTCAGAGATGCTTTTGTGTTCACCACAGTTGTACAGAGTGATTTACTGTCACCTTTCTGTCAGCTTGACCCAATCTGGCCATTCTCTTCTGACCTCTCATCAACAATCGGTTTCTGTCTGCAGAACTGCCCTCACTGGATGTTTGTTTTTTACACACCATTCTGAGTAAACTCTAGAGACTGCGAAAATCCCTGGTGTTTAATGTGAACATTAACTGAAGCTCTTGACCTGTATCTGCACGATTCTACACATTGTACTGCTGCTACATGATTGGCTGATTAGTGTTTTGCATGGATAAGCAGGTGTGCAGGCTCAGAATATATTTAACTGGCATTGTAATAGCAAACCCAAGTGCCAGCAAAGGAATAAACAGGCAAGTGAGTACAGTACAAAGAAAAAGCAAAACCCCAAACCTCTATGCAACAAGCAGCTCCTCATAGCCCTGCAATGCAGCAACATTGCAAGTGTACATTCTAAGGATTTCTTTAACCCAAATTTAGCCCTGCCAGTTTTATGGTGATGAACTCAGATCCCTTAATTCAAAAGAATTGTAGCCTAAACAAGGAAACAAAATGATACTACTGCCAAATTAATTTAAAAAAAAAAATTACTCACCACACAAAAGGGACACATTTTAAAGTTCTGGTGGAGTACTGGCCACTATAGGCCAAACTTGATGAATGTAATGCCTTCAAACAATTAAGAAAAACTCTTGGGACAGGACAGGAGTGTTAAGTAAACCTTGTTTGTCTGAAGTCAGTGCAGAGTTTTCTAAAATGGCCAAACACAGACACATACACAAACACGCATACACACACACAAGCATGTGTACAAAGTGTCCAATGAAAAGCTAACTTAACTCGAGGTTCTTGTCTAACAGCACTCAGTGCAAATGTCTCCTTAGGCCTTTCTCTGTTCCTTTTACCGTAAACCTCCTCTTAGGCCTTTCTCTTTTCCTATTACCTGGCAGCTCTATCCTTAACATCCTTCTCCCAATATACCCAGCACATGTCCAAACCAACGCAATCTCGCCTCTCTGAATTTGTCTCCCAACCGTCCAACTCGAGCTGACCCTCTAATGTATTCATTTCTAATCCTATCCATCCTTGTCCCACCCAATGCAAACCTTAGCATCTTTAACTCTGCTACCTCCAGGTCTGTCTCTGCTTTCTGGTCAGTGCCAATAATGAATATTATATCCAGGCAAAATTAGAAGAGGTACCATGAAGGCACTTAGTAAAAAAGAAGGAAATCCCATAATTACTTTACATTGCCGATCAAATGAATCCACCCCTTGAAGGTTTTCAGAATAACTGATCACTTATCCCCCCCAGTATTTAGTAGATGCCCCTTTAGCAGCCATGACAGCCCCAAGTCTGTGTGCACAGGTCTCCATCAGCTTTGCACTTCTGGACTCTGCAATCTTTGCTAAGCTGCTCAAGATCTTTATCCATTTTGCTTGGGTGTTGTGAGTGAATGGCATGTTTCGATGTCCAGCCACCCATTGGTTTGGGGTCTGGACTCTGACTCGGCCACTCCAGGACATTCAAATTGCCATTTTTAAAGCTATTCCGGTGTAGCTTCAGCTTTATGATTGCGGTCATCAATTTGCTGGAGAACAAATCTTCTCCCAAGTAGGCGTAGGTTCCCTGCAGACTGCATCGGGATCTTCTCCAGCAATGTCCTGTAGGTTGCTACATTAATTTGACCCTCAACCTCTATAGGTCTTTCAAGACCTACTGCAGAGAAGCATTTCCACAGCATGAGGCTGCCACCTCCATGTTTCACAGTTGGGTGTGTTTTGTGGTCTGACCTTAGACTCCATTGCACCTCCAGACACACACTAGCCCGGAGTCGTGTGCATTTCTCTCTTTGCCACACTCCAATAATGCTGCAGCTGGTAAAAAGCAACCAGTTATGTTGTTTGCACAGTCTCTCTACTCACATCCACTGTTGCTTGTAACTCCTCCAAAGTTCTCACAGGTTTGTTGGTCTCCCTCACCCATCTTTTTTGTGATGCCCTGCTCTTTGCAGATTTATAGCTGTGCCATGCTCTTTCCGTGTCTTAATGAATGACTTAACTGGATGTTCAATGACTTCTCCATTCCCACACTTGTACTTTTTAAATCACCTTTTCAGTTTCTTGGAAGCGTTCTTTTTGTCTTCTTTGGTAAGGTACAGCAGAAGTACTGACTCGCCTAAGACAGCCGTTCCAGGTAAGGGGCACTTATACTACATTCAACTGAAACCCCAGGCAGGTCATCTTCATTGCCTTTATTATGCACCATCCAAAGCCACTTGGCTGCATCTGTGACGGCTTAGGTAGGTCATATTAAAGGGGGTGAATTCTTTAGTGTTTCACACTTCTCAGTCACTTAGACCACTCTGCTGAGAAGTTTTCACTTTAGCAAGTCTTTTCAGTGTCAAAAATGCCAAATAAAACCCAGTTTAATGAGGCATAACAACACAGTATCAAAACTTCCAAGTAGGTGATTTTTATAAACTGTATTAATCGAAACATATGCAATCATCTCAAGTCTCTCTTTGTTCATCACTGATGAATCGAGCATGGAGGTATAAAGACTGCTCAGATCTAACTCAACCTGAAGGTGACAGTGTTTCAGTATTTTTGTGCACGTACAACAATGTTCAGGGTTACACTGCCAGGGGTGTCCAACTCCAGTCCTAGTGGGCCGCAGTGGCTGCAGGTTTTCTTTCTAACCCTCTTAATTACTGAGCCGTTTTAACTGATGCAGCTCAGACCCCTTGGTCATTTCTTTTTCTTTAATGAGCAGCTGAACAATGAAGCAAATAAGCTAACCTTAAAATAAAGAAAGGTGAAGGTCTTGGTCATGTTGGTCTACTCAGGTCGCCAATATATCAAACGTGGTCACAGAAAAAACTGAAAATCTGCCATCTGCTGTGGCAGAATGCAAGCAGCAACAAGTCACAAATACACGGTAACAGCTTTGATTAACAGCAAGCATTGGCTTAAAACATTAAACTGGTTGGAGTTTGGAATTCCAATTTAGCTGGGTCATCTGTTGGCTCATTTCTGTTTGGCTGTCATTAAATGAAGAAATGAATCAATTCAGAGGACTGAAGCCTTAAAAACAGGGCAATTAAAAATGAAGGGAAAATGAGCTAATTAGCAGTGAAAACAGCTTGCCAACAAGGAAAATGGTTAGAATGAAATCCTGCAGCCACTGTGGCCAACAAGGAACGGAGCTACACACCCCTGCTACAGCATCAAATGTAAGTAACCCATCTCCCAGAATATCATTAATGGAGATTTTAACCATGCGAATCTGAACAGAAACCTCCCAAAAAATATGGAGCGCTCAGACCACGGTTACTGCAGAATACCATCATTCTGATCATACCATCATAAAGTTATTACCTATGTACCAAGAGATGCAGCAGTTGAAAGAGGGGGAGGAAAGAAAAAAAAAAAAAGAATTAGAAGTAATTGAAGGGTCATGACTGGCAATGACACAACCAACCCAGACTTTAAAAGATGCTTGTGTATGTCATCACTGAGCTCTTAATACCAGTGCATCTGTGAGGAGGGTCCGCTTTCCCCATGAAAAATATTGTCAGGTACAACTTTTGTACACCAAAGAGCCATGGGGGGGATCCTAGAAGTCGGATGTGAACAAATTTGAAATCAATCTCAAATCAACCCCCAATCCCTCTACTCTGCCTACAGCATGCAACTCTCATTTCACTTTACAGCATCTTGGCTGACCCCTTGTGAATTTTTCACTTATTAAAACTGTTCCCTCTGTTGGTCAGTGGAGCATGCAGTTGCAAACCAAAAACCAAGTTGATGGAATTTAGTACTGGTCTGCTGCATCTTACAAATGTTTTTAAAATGGAACAAGAAAATAAAAGCCCAAGTGAGGGAAAAAAAAAAAAACCACATCCTCCCCTCAATGTTGGTCCACTTATCCTGGGCCTCGGTTACTGGATTGGCACAACATTCAAATGCTCCATTAACCAAACTGCAATTCCAACATTCACATGAACTGTGCAAGCCACTGGTAGCAGACTTCAGTCCTGCAACTTTCAATGAGCACAAAGAACCGCCGTCAATTCCAGTCATGACAAATATACTCTCAATATGTATTTTTGCAAGGGCACGGATGTCACGAGTATATACCTATGTGAGGGAGATAAAGTTTCCATTTGTGACATTTCACATTCATGCATTAGCCAGCCAGGGAGCACACACCCCGGGTTCTTCAAATTTGCATGTTCTCTCCCTTTCTTCTGTGGGAGTTTCCTCCAGGTGCTCGTTTCTCCCACAATCCAAACAGTGAATTGCAGATTCTGGAGGCAAGCCTGGTGCATTTTCCCTGCCATAGACTAGGGTTTGCTCCTTGCCTTTGTGCCCTTAAAGCCAAAGCAGACCACCACAACCCTGTTCAGCACTAAAATGTGGGTTAGAAAAATAACCAACTTCATTACTCCCAGTATTTCCCAATGGAATTCCAGGGATATACATGCAGTCTGTACCCATCTGCTTGCTACAAAAAGACACCCCCAAAATGCTCAACAATTTCACCAGCAAGTCCCTTCTGACTGACAAGAATTCATTTCCAAAAGGTGATGTGTGCAAGTAACATGCTTTATCACCAAGCATAACCAACTAGGAGCACTCATTTCAAAAGGTACTCCAAAAATTTGCCAGCTGTACATGAAATGTAGTCACATATTTGAGACTTCAATTTCATCTTCCTGGATATGTCTGCACTTCTTCCACCAACACAAGACACCAAAGAATCTTTCAAACCTCTCCTTCGGTAAGATTAAAGGAAATTAGATCAGTCCAAATGAATTTCTAAACTCTACAGCTACTGCTTGAATATTACACCCAAAACTGCAATCTACTTGTTTTAGTTTTCTATACATTTTAGCCTTCCAATAATCTGGCTGTGACTTTCAGCAAAAACCATGCACTGGTGACCAGTTACTTGAAATCACAGGCAGACGTTACCTTGTGGATGTAGATAATTGCTCAGGTAGGGGACGAGCTCTAGCTCAAGATTTGTAGTGAGCACTCCCAACTCCAGATAAAGCAGGTTTTTTTTTATATTATATATAGTGTACACCCCCTCTTCCAACTCCTACACAATCAAAAAAGGACATTTTACCCTTAACTAGCCAGGTTCAGCATTTTTGTCTATACATGTCAAACCACTAAAACCCTGCAACAATGCTAAAATTAAATGGCAACCTAAAACCACCTTGTCAATTTACTAAAACCCAGTACCCAACTTACTGTTCATACACCAAGCTAAATATTCAGACATTGTACTTATAAAACCAAACAACCAAAATGCGTAATTCAAAAAAGTTTTATTTTTTTTTCTTCTTCAATATCTGACATTAAGCCAGCCACACACAAGGCCAGCAATATCCACCAAACCCAAGGTGGCTGTAAAATCACTTGTATAACTGGTCAGCAGATGGTACTTTACTGGATATCAACCTAAAAGAGAACATGAAGGGGAATTAGTTTTGCACAATACCAATATTTGTTTGAAGTAATTCAGACATCCTATAAACTTTTTTTTTAAACCCAAAAAAGTCACTTACTTGAGTCAAAACATCAGTGTTGAGCTGGGAACCTGATCCCCCAGGGCACCATTTCATTCAGACAATCCCACATTGAACATTTAATCAACCTAATTAGAAAAATAAAAAGTTTTAATTTCACACAAAATAAAAAAAAAAATTCATCCAACACACCCTCCCACCAACAGTTTCCATTAAAGTTTCATGCATACAGCATACTATGCAGATATGTGAATGACAATGACCACATGTCCATGTTAAAAAGTGGACAAGTACAAGTTTTAAAATGGGGATTAAAAAGCCTTCCAACCACCCTAAAACAAAAACAGGCTTAAGTCTTCACAATTTCATGTTGAACTGAAAAGGGCTGGGACCATATTTAGCCAAATGCATGGACAGATCTATCATACTAAAAAAGTTGCCATTTCCAAAAAAAGTTGCAAAGGCATGGTAGTGGAGGCAAAGTTCTCCTATATACATACTCATGTAAAATGAGGGTTTTTTTCAAGTATTTATCCTCATTAGAGGCTAACCAGGATAGTCTTGCTCCAGAACACTGACAGCAACTGGACAGATTTATACTGGACACTGCAGGTCGGTGACTGAACACCTTTTGATAAAAGGGAGAGGTCACTACAGAGGAACTCGTCCAATAGATATGGGGTATAGTTTTATTTTTTTTTTTTAAAAAAATGAACGAAGTCAGAAGAATGCGAACAGGAGATCAAAAGCAGTTACCTCGAAGCACAGGCCTATCTCCACAATTGAACTAGCCATGAGCAGCTTTCATCTGAGGATTCACATGTAGGTAGGCGCAAAACTTCGTTGTCCAAAAGGCCTTGTTGATTTTCCAAAAAACTCTTGGATGTCCTTGAAGGTTATACACTTTTAGGTCCATATGCATTTTTCAAAATTTCCAACCCCCCTTGAACCCTTAATCCTACACTTCCCACCCAAACACTTGCTGTACTAGATACGTCAACTTTTCCTCAATCCTACACCCTAGGCTTTGCTCAGAAATCTCACTAATGTATCATGTCATGCCCCTTTCTCCAAGCCTCTCCCACCCACCAATTTTTAAATGGATCATAATGCATATTTATACATTACACAGCACAGCACTGTATGGCATCTGTGCATCACCCTGTAGAGCCCAGCCCCACCCTAGAACACACCCCCTCCCCCCACTTTAGAGTACATTACATACCCCAGAGCTCTGCTAAACTTGCTACTTTTGAGACAAAGCGTTGGTGCATTTACTGCACATCTGAAATACAACTTGCTATATAACCCCCATAACCTGTTATGTAAAATGCTTAGATAGACCCATTTGTTTTGAGGCACAAGGAAGCAGGACAATTTTAACCATTCGTTTAATGGGCTTCATGAAGCCAAACTTTACAAAAGTTTCTTCCAATATTTGATACAGAACGTAAAGCACAATTTTCCAGTGAAAAATAGACAGTATCTGAATGTGCAGGTTTTTAGTTTGAGGAATCAAGTCCATTACAGAAGTCTGCATCCAAATAGTACAGGTGGCAAAGAGTAAAATACCTATAAAACTCCAAGAGTTTTGCTTTATATGTTTAAGGATCTTTGAACATCCTGAACAGTAAATGGCCAATCTTAACTCTTAAGCAGTCTAGAGTAATTTACTCTTCTACACAAATCTTTAGCTATACCAAGGTGGTTGCTGGAAATGGGAGAAACCCAGGCTGCACTCCTACCTTGCTAAAACTAAAGGAATGCATCAGAAACTGAAGGCGCACAAAGCCTTAAAATAATTCACAGCTTGTCACGCTTCGAGTAAAAGTTGTTCATTTTACAGAAATAAAAAAAAAATTAATAAAACCCTCATGTAATGAGGGAAATGCTTTAACTAGAAATTGCCAAAAGAAAACACGAACACATGACTAAATACAAATATTCTCCATTAGAAGCTGTCAGGTTGTGTTCAACAAAAAAAGGTCAAAACCAGAAGCTTCAACATTTCTCCAAAAAAAAAAAAAAAAATAAAGCAGTATCACAACACACGGAAACAAAAAGAAACAGATTCTTCGAAGAGAATATCTTTATAAATACAGCCACTGAAGGATGATCTTGAATCAGGAAGGATTTTTTATTCATGTGTAGCTGAGGACAAGAAGTAGGCACAGATGTAAAACGCACTGTAGCAAATATTGTTCAAATGTACAAATCTCTCCAGACTTTACAGAACAATTAGAACAGAATACCTGGTAAACTGAATGCCTCAAGTGGAACTACACTTGTGCCATGCATTAATTTGTAAAAAATGAATATTGACTGTAAAACGTTGGTCTAATAGTCCAGTGTAGTAGGAAAAAAAAATACCCCTCCCTCTAAAAAGAAGACCCAAAATCCAAGAACTGACTAAAGACACTGAAAACTTCCAACCCCTCAAACCCCTGATGTCATGCGAGCTTACCATAGCTGTCATAGCTGTCTCTGTAGGAGCCTCCAGGGCGATCACCATAGCCTCCCTGCCCCCTGAAGGTAGGGAAAAAAAAAACCAAAAAAAAAAAAAGTCAGCGGGTATGAAATCCCAAGAGAAAGCAAAGAATTGTATACACAATCGGAAAGCTAGAATATCGAGTAGGAAATGGATTTGCAGACATTTTCTGTGCAAACTGTCCAGGGAACCCCCCCATAGACTGGTTCTATACAAAGAGCCACTAACATGGGAGCCGAACAAAAAAAAAAAATGCAACGTACAAAAAAAAAAAAAAACTGCCAAATTTTTACACTAACAAACTACGCATCTGACAAGCATACCTGCCATCTCTGTTGTAGTAACTCCTGTCTGAAGGATATCCACCACTGTTTCTGTTATCGAAGCGGCCACCACCATAACGGTCTCCACCTCCTTTAAAAAGGAAAAAAAAAATTAGGGCATATCTACAAAAAAAGCCTCCTGGTCTCGCTTACCCCGGAAAAGCCAGGCCTACCTCTGCCACCCCTGCTTCCTCTGAAGAATGCTCCACGACCAGATGGCCGTCCCCTGTATCCACCACCAGATCGGTTTCCGGATGATTTGCCAGCTTGGTCCACGCGGATTTGTCTTCCATCAACAGACTAAAATGAAAGCAAAAAACTTGTAAATGTTTTATAATTAATAAAAACCCACACACACAAACCTAAACATAGGTTGCGAGACATACCTTTCCATTCATTGCGATCATAGCATCTTTAGCGTCCTCTGGGTTTTCAAACGTTACAAAGCCAAAGCCTCTGGACTTGTGGGTTTCCCGGTCCTTTATTACCACCACTTAAAAGTGAAAAATACACATCGGTGGATATTTAGAAATTAGCTTGCGAAGTACGCGTTAATTTTATTTGAGAAAAAAAAATTCAACATACCTTCAGAAACATGCCCGTATTTAGAGAAAACATCCTCAAGGGACCGTTCGTTGGTTTCGAAACTAAGACCACCGACGAAAAGCTTTCCTTCATCAGACATGTTGAAAATACTAGGGAAAAATAAAAATTAAAGTTAGCGTATCTATAGTGGACTGAAGTAGGTCACCGAGATCAGCAGTGGGTGTAACCCTCAGCAAGTAGGTCAATGCCCCACCCCACTAGAAAGTAGGTTACTCCGCCCTGCCGGGCCCGATTACGTCATCAATCTAAACCGCGCATGAACGAAAATCCGAAACAAGGTGCGCGCGCCCGTCCACCCCTTCCCGAGCGCCATTTTCTGCTCCTCGTGGCGCTCGACGCCATTTTAATCTACGCCACACAAAAAAGTGCACATACTCTGGGCAAAATTCTAAGTTAAATAAAAATAAAATTAAATAATAAAATAAATAATCCACGTCAAATTAACACTTTACTTCGGGCGATAACTCTTAACCCCAATAAACTAGTACAAAAAAATCGTTAACTGTAAGAGAAAAATGTTGGCTTTTAATAGAAAAAACCTTAAAAACCTTATCATTAACATACATTAAACGGCTAATACTAAACGGCTGTTCGAAAAAAATATCGGAAGCTAAATAACGTATTCTATTTCACTATACAGTAAGCTCAACCTTTAAACATTTAAATTCTGTTAAAACATATAAACATTAAAAGTACTTTGAACACTACTTATTAAAATACTACCACAAAGGTTTTCATGCGTGCAAATCTTACCTTTGACGACGAGACGTCTACAGAGACAAACAGCAAAATGACACGTTCAACGGACAAGAACCGTTTGACGCTCAATGCGGCAAAATGGACGTATTTATTAAGGTTTTAAAACCGCGCCTCCTAAAATGAATAATTCAATAGGGGTGGAGTTTTCTTGGCTCAAGCATAGCAGTTTTACGGAACGGAGAGGGTGGAACTATGTAAATAATTTACGTCATATTCCTTCCTCCCACTACTGAGAACTGGTTGGAACCAGTTTTAGTCGCGCTTCTTCGTTACACAACACTCCCCATCCCCCCACCATTTTCAAAAGCGCATTGCAGTTGCAAACAAAATCTTGGTAACAAAGACATTTTTAGGAAAGTTTTAAAAATTAGCGGTCGTTTACAAATAAACTTCTTTATTAATCGCAGAATTAAACGCGACGTTAATACTACGTTGAAAAGATATTTATATCTAGAGTTTAAAGTGAGGCCCTCTTAAATATTTTAAACATCACGGCTTGATCGCCCGCATGATTAGGTATCAATTCGTTATTTATAGTCCTCATATACGTTGAGGATTCCGTTAAATTGTATTGTGATTTATATTGCAAAATAATACGACTTGTATTCCTGTTCACAATGGCATGCACTGCTAATATAAAACTAAAGGCTCGTTTGCTTCCATTTCTGCATGTCATCAGCTGTAACTTTGTCCAGTAGGATCCACGTACACCCGCGTGGACATTCGCTATTCTGTAGACATAATCCAATAACCCCCTAAACTGACCTACTATTTCTACAGATTAACTACTAACTGTAAATTAGATCTGACGTTTAGATTAGACAGGCTTAGCAAAAGCACAAAATAAAAAGGGATTGTATCAAAAATAAATCCCCTATCCTGGTTTCCAGTGGTCTTTGTAAAATAAAAGCCCCACACCGCCACTATGGCGCCCACGTGCTCTTTCCCATCCCCTACACCATCTCCAGCGTGCACGCGCAAAATGAAACTACACAACGAGTAGCTGTTGCCGGTTTAAAATACTTTTTCCCCTATTGCATTGGTTTCACTTCTCCATGTGTTCTCGTTTTACACTTACGGAGGTTGATGTATCTGCAGTGCTTTAAGAAGAATCGGGGATAAGTGCCAAGATATGTCAACGTGCGGTTCCAAAAAATGAGGACTGCGTCATTTTGTGTTCAGTATATATATATATATATATATATATATATATATATATATATATATATCCCATACCGCGCTTTGATCGTACACTCACCTTCTCACAATCCCTTTTAACTAGCTCAGTGGACACCGATGTTTTAGCGCGGTTTAACACATGTAAGGGAGGCTACACTCCTTTCATGACCCCGAGAAGGTGACAGAGTTTGTAAAAAATGTTTGTATGAATGGACTATGTACAATAAAGTGGGTGAAACTGAGTATGGGAGTAGGCACAAGTGCAGCCTGCAATGGACGGCCCTCGTGTCTAGCACGTGGTTAAGAGATCGTGAAAGTAAACTGACCTGCTATAAGTAGGTATGGATGTGCGGGTTAATATACCCTGCTAGCGAACGAGCATCCTGCCAGGTATTTGCGTAATCTTGCACTTCTTGCGGAGAGGAAAGGGTCTGGCAGTATTCTTAGATGGGCACATTGAAGGGGAATTTGATAGAAACTTTGGTAACACTGAAGGAAATTGCAGGGTTAATATAGGTGACATGAAAGGCACCAAAATACATATAACAAGAATCACTATAATCTTAAGTTTGTTAACAAGGTATAAATACATATACAGTATACTGTAGCAAGAATTATCTTTAAGTATATTAACAAAGCGTAGGTTTTTACTAAGTGTAAAGTGATTAGAATTGTACATACATCTTCACAGCACAGGATTTTAGTTATTGGCACAGTACTACACGATGTTGGAAATATTGCTTTGAGATTCAAGTCCACATTGACATGATTGCATCACATAATTTCTGCAGATTTGTCAGGGGCACATTCATGCTGCAAATCTTCCATTCTACCACATCTCAAAGGTGTTTTACTGGATTCAGATCCCCTGAGTGGAAAGGCCACTGAAGAACACTGAACTCATTGTGATGTTCATGCAAACAGTTTGAAACAAATTTGCTTTGTAATGGGGTGTATTATCATGCAGAAAGTAGCCATTAGAAGCAGTGGCTATGGAGAGGTGCACATGGTTATATCATGCAGAAAGTAGCCATTAGAAGGTGTGGCTATGCAGAGGTGCACATGGTTAACAACAATACTCAAATAAGCTGTGGCATTCCAGCTCTGAATGAGCCGAAAGGGTGCCAAGAAGACATTTTCACTATTACACCACCAGCAGCAGCCTGGACTGTTGACACAGGTTGGATGCATTACTAATGCTGTTGGCATCAAATTGTGACCTTACCATCAGTGATCCTCAGCTGAGATTTATCAGACCAGGCTACCTTTTACCTGTCATCAGCTGTTCAGGTTTGGTGATTTAGTGCCCACTGCAGCCTCAGCTTTCTGTTCTTGGCTGACAGAACCTGACATGTTCTTCTGCTGTTGTAACCCATCCGCCTCAAGGGTTTAACGTGTTCTGCATTCTGAGCTGTTTTTCTGCTCCCCACAGTTGTACAGAGTGGTTACTGTAGCCTTTCTGTCAACTTGAACCAGTCCAGCCATCCTCCTCTGGCCTCTGATCAACTAGGTATTTCCGTCCACAGAACTACCACTCACTGTATGTTTTTTATGTTTTTCACACCATTCTGAGTAAACTCTAGAGACTGTTGTGCATGGAAATCCCAGCAGATCAGTAGATACAGAAATTCTCAAATTAACTTGTCTGGCTCCAACAATCATGCCACCATTAAAATCATATCTTTTCTTCATTCTGGTGTTTGATGTGAACATTAACTGAAGCTCCTGACCTGTATCTGCAACATTTTATTCATTGAACTGCTGCCGTATGATTGGCTGATTAGATAATTGCGTGGATAAAGAGGTATGCAGGTGCTCCTAAATATATGCACAGTAAATATATATTGCAAGTAGTGTCATTGTTTTATAAGATGTCTGCTAGTCTGGCTCTGCACCATTTAGTACACAGGGACCAAGACCATGAGGTGACTCAATACGTAACCTTATAGTTAAGGACAGTAACAACTTCACATGGGGCTCCTTGGAGCAATAAAGGTTGTCTCAGTTTGTCATTCAATGTGCTTTTCGGTTTAACCAAGACCTCAGGAGTAAACTCTAGACACCGTTGAGCAAGAAAATCCAGGCAGATAAGCAGATACAGAAATTCTCAGATTAGCTTGACAATCATGCCACAGTCAAAATCACATTTTTTCTCCATTCAGGTGTTTGATGTGAACATTAACTGAAGCTCCTGACCTGCATCTGTATGATTTTTTTCATTGAGCTGCTACCATATTGGCTGATTAGATAATTGTGTGAATAAACAGGTATGCAAGTTTTCTAAATATTTGCACAGTAGGTATATTTTGCAAATAGTGTCATTGTTTTTTAAAATGTCTGTTAATCTGTCTCAGAACCATTCAGAACAGAGGAAACAAGACCACCTTGATCATGTTTGAGGGTAGAAACAACTTCACATGGGGCTCCTTGGAGCAATTAAGATTGTCTCAGGAGATAAAGAGTTATTGTCTAGGATAGTAAGCAGCTTCCTGAGTGACCTCTGTTCTACCACATCCTCCACATAGTCCAGCCTGACTCTCTAGATTGAAACATGCCTTTTTAATCAGTTTCTCTGTTGGCATCACCCACATTAGTGCCATTTCCCCAGCATGCATTACTGCACTGAAAATTATACTGGTAAGTACAATTATTCAATACTGGAAAGAGCACATTTGAAAATGCACAGATAACCTCAATTAGCCTAGTATGAGTGATTGCAGGTATTTACACACGATTGGATTGGCATCCGGATTAATTGTGGATGAAGTGGGGTGAACACCAACTCACACATACCCCAAACTAGTAGACAGGAGGAGTAGAAAATGAATGGGTCTATGGAGTGAATTGTCTAGGTAAGGGATTTCTTGTATTAGGAATTTGTTAGTTTTCACATACTCCTTGGGGTCAGAACACAGGGTCGGCCATTGTACAGCACCCCTGAAGGAATTGCAGGTTAAGGGCCTAGCAGATCAGGATCTCTTATGGCAGTAATAGGGATTCAAACCAGAAACCTTATGGATACCAGTGCAGGTCCTTAGCCTCCGAGCCACAAAACTCTTATATACGGGTTGCTGAAAGTGGGTTTGTGCATTAAAATGAACGATAAAGGAAAATTCTTCCGTACATGTATTGCTCACCATTTTTATTGTACTGAGTCCCTCTGTTTGTCAAGAACGGAAGGAGCCTCTCCAGGGTGCAGTTACGCAGCTGTGGAAGCAGCTGGGTTGGAAATACATGAATGCACGAGCGCCAGAAAGAGATGGAGAGAGCGAGGGAGTGAGTGGCACTGCAGTGACTGGGCTGCCTGCCTAATAATATCTTCTGTTGTATGCATATAAAACAGAATCTAAATGCTTCTACCATTATTAGTAAAGCAAAAATCCAAGTATAAGTATTAACTGCTCATGTCAAGGCAAGGGGGGATACAAGAAAGAAGAGACACACTTTTTTTTTATCCCCTTAATATTTGTAATGTTTTGGCCAGGCAGTTTTATCATATTTATATGTTATAGAAGGGGGTGGATGGTGTGTGTGAGGGAGGTGCTGTGTAATACATTTTAACTCCAACAAAAAACGTGGCACCCACAAAAGCTTACCCCAGCTGCAGTAACAAAAAACAATGGGAACAACAGACCAAGGCAGCTGGAGGTTCAGCCGCTCACAGTTACATTTGGGAAAAGCATTAACAGACAATAACTGAGGCCTTGGTGCCAGGGGGAGGGAAAGCAGTGAATGAAAGAAGTGTGAAAAGATCATTTTCGGGTGGAGGTGTCAAAGATGGCTCAGGAAGTGGGAATGGGGGTTCTTTTGCCTTCAATTTACGAATACTCAGTGTGGAGGGGTTGTTTTCTGGGGGGTTGTCTACATGCACCCAGCACAAAAAAAGAATAACTGTGATCCAGGACAACAGTCTTACCTTATTTAGTTTTATAGATATTAATTCTCAAAAGTATTGATAATAGCAAGCTGACGGAGCAGCATGTGCTCAGGAAGACTGTGTACCCCTCTCTTATAAGCAGCCTTATTTGAAAGCACGTGTCGCGCCGATTAGATTTACTGTTTTGTCGTTTGGGTTGATACTCTTTGTTAAGACATTTTAAGGGGGTGCTTGCCAAGGGAATTACATGCTTCTTAATCTGCAGGTGGCTATGTCTTTACACCCAGACGTAATCACATTTGTATGTTTCTGTTTGAATACTATTGATACGGTTAGAAAATTCGGTTTCTTAATTGTTTTAGATACCTTCAAATGCATTTGTGATGTGAGATATTTACAGATTGGATGTCACAAAAATGAAAAAAATAAACCTTGCACCGGTTAGGCGACATTACAAAGAGGTCGCAATGCCACAGGCAGGGTCTTGCCGTGGCACAGTACTCTCCTTCATTTTCGACATGAGAAGCGCTTCGGGCAAAGCGACGAGGTAACAATGTGCGCGTTCACGATGGCGGGAACGAAGAGACAGTTTCGCGGGGAACAGAATCCATTTTAGACCTTTGTCATGTCACGTGAGTACGCCTGAGCGCTTGAATTAAAGCGAGCGCGGGATTTTGGGACTTTACGTCATTCTGAAGGGGGGAGGTGGTGGACGATACCGTCATTTTGCGCACGCGTGAAATGAGTGCGGCGTGTTGAGATCGCTGCAATTTTGGCGTCTGTATATTTAAGTTTTTTCTATAAATATTATATTGTATTAATAATACCAATGCAGGTAAAGCTAACGAGTAAGGGGTGGCGTAGGAACACCGTTCTTAATGTTTCGTGTCAAAGGTGCAACGACAATGAAGTCTATATCTAGACCCCCCACGCCTCCGGGGAATCGAAGCTTAAGAGATCCCCTCATCTCATTACTAGGAACATAATCACGCATTACAAACATCACACATGCACTGGAATAAAAGTAGAAAAAAAAATCAGAAGTTTATATAGAGTCAACGTCAACTTTTCTGTGCATTAGTGTTTTATAATGACTAGCAAACTGCCGAGTGCAAGATCAGATCAATGTGAAATTAAATTCCGACGGCAAAATTATCAAACGTAAGTAGCATTAGCATATTTGCACCAAATAAAACATAAGACCCTACAGGGATCCTTCGTTTGGCTCTAGCGCGTGTGAACTTCCGCAGTGGCCTCGTTGTCCTCCACATTGTTATTCAGGCCTGTGTCGGTGTGAGGGGACTCTTTATTCACGCCTGTGTCAGTGTGAGGGGACTCAGTACTGATTAATTGCATGCACTTCGCTGCAAAAGCCGCCAGAAACGGCATGCTCACCTTTCCCAGACTATCCATTAAGGTCAGCCGCAGTCATCTAAACGGTATCATTTGCGGCTTATTCAAACAATCGTTATTTACTCGTATTTGTCTATTTTAATGAAGAAAGTTGCAAATGATTGGTGTGGTTTTCGGCAAACTCGCGTCTTTTGCTTTGCTGTCTTTTTAAACCCTCATATCGCTACATCACTGAGCTCTCGTTAAAAGCTACCATCCGTTGCGGCACAGCATGATAAGAAATGTGCGACCTGATAAAAGCGATCAATGAGACGCCGCGCCCAATCTTATTTTCTTATAAAACCTTTTTATCGAAGTCTGATTGGATAGGTTTATAATTGTGAGGATCGAAGAGGGGTAGGATGTATTCTGGTTATCGAATTTTTTGTAAGCGACTTTACTGTATTTGAAAACTTGGACTTTTCCTGTTATTGGTCATTTTTTTCCTCGTGTATGCTAAGGCCCCTTAGTGACAGGGCTTCAGGGCCTTGAGTCACCCTCGCCGACGAGGAAGGCATTTGTGGTCCCTAATAAAATGCTTGAAATAACCGAATGATTCATTTTTTGTCGAACATCCATCCATCGATTTTATAAACTCGCTTATCATGAGTTGTTGCTTAACAATTCATTGGTGCAAAACGTATTGCATTGCTAATTGCTATAGGATTATATTAGGAAGGGCATCCGTTTTTCACATTTTGTAAACTCCTGAGAAATGTTTACTATATACCAAGTAATCGCATTTCTTGTGTCGAAGTTTCTTATGCTTGCAAATATTAAGACTTCTGACTACTTATTTTGGTTGTTTTTACAGCTTGCACATGTCCCAAGACCGCATTTAGTGCATGTGTAGCTTCATTGTTCCCCTCCGTTTAATCAACATCTGCAACTCTCAGTATTAATTTTTTCAGATACCATGCATGAACTTTGCTCTGTTTGGAAAGGTCTGTACTTATCATCGTAACACTTTTTTTCTTTTTGAATTATGTTTCCAGTAAAGAATGTAGACTAGGCTGTGCTTCCATGTGGGAGGTTTAGAACCTGATGTACAAACATGGATTCCTTTCACTTTGAGCAAGTCTGTACAGGTACCATGTGCTTGAAGAATTTCATGTTTTCACACCATGTTACTGCAGAAGGGCAGTTATTAATGCATTGCTCATCATATACCTAAACTGAACTTGTGCAGTGTACTCACATTGTTTAATGTTCAGTTCATGCAGCAAAGTTTAATCCTCCCAAAGAAGTTGTTGTCCCACAGAGTTTCCTGAAAGAATGGCAAATGCTTACAAGGTAACAAAAAGAATTCAAAAAGATCAGGACACACTTCAGTCCTGGGTGAACACTGGGTGCTACACATGGGCTTCTGGAACATCAATTATAAATACAAGAAGGGAGACAATTTTTTTCAGGAAGCAACCTTTTGAAAAGGATTTTTGAGTTTATGTTCACGCAACATCTTCATTGTCTAAGCAATGTGTAGAAGCATCTAAAAAGCCAAAAAGAAGCATGTTAGGTTATTTCATAAAAACGACTGAATATAAATCGAGGGAATGTATGCATAGACTGTATAATACACTAGTGAGATCGCATCTGCAGTATTATGTGTAGTTCTGGTCACCATGCTACAAAAAAAACTTAACAGCTCTTGAACCAGCGCAGAGGAGAGTAACCAAGTGCATTCCAGAACTTAAGGATGTGTCGTACTCTGACAGAAAATTAAACCAATTTATTCTCAAGCATAGGAGACTGCATGGGGACGTAATCAAGGTCTTCAAAATTCTCAATAAAGAAGATACAGGAGAATTCTTGCAATTTAATGGTGAATCACATACTCAAGGACACCCATGAAAATAATGGAGTAATGCATTTAGGACTAAAACTAAAATATGCCTTTTACACAGAGAGATGTGGGAATCTGGAACAAATTACAGAGACATGTAGTTGAAGCAGAAACCTTGACCACCTCTAAGACGTATCTGGATGTAATACTAGGACAGCTTAGTTATTAGCTAAAAAAGTTAGCTTGATGGACTAAATGGTCTCCTCTGGTTTATCAAGTTTCTTGTGTTTCTAAGAGTTGTCTTGCTGATATGGTTCCAAGACAAAGACTGCAAAGCACCATGTCTGACGTTACTGCAGACGATAACATCTTTTTCTTATGCACTACTCCTTCCTACTCTTATTCTGTATGGATGTAGTGATTGCTTTCTTTCTTTCGACATGTCTTTAAACTTTTTGTGTCTCTTCCATCCAGCCTAGCTGCTTCACTCCATGGGGCTAATTTTTAAATTAACATTGATGGCCACATGAAAAGTTAACTGCTGACAACAGCAATGCTTTAATTAACTTTCTAAGTCTGTTCAGTAACATGGATCTGCTACTTTGAAATGTAAACTCATCAAAGTCTGGATGTTAATTATGTAAAGCGGGCTATCTTCCAGGTGGGCAGGATTTTGTCCCAATAGGCAAAAGATTCAAATAAGGACAGTCTATACCACTCAAACCTGAGAGAAAACACCAGGTGAAAGGCAGTATGCCACGAATAAAACTAAAAAGAACAAGCCAGTATGGTAGCTCATAGAGTAAAAGTATGAGAATTATGTTGCAGCATAGAAAGAGACTGAGGAGTAGTGCAAGTCTGACAGAGTTCTGTTTTTGCTGAGTTTTTTTTTCTTTCATAGGACACCTTCCAATGGCATAAGAGCAGGAGTAGCACAGGTGCTTAAACTAAGCAGGTGCCTTATAGGAAGTAGCTCTGTTCAGGCCTGCTAACTTAACTTTTGAGGTTGTGTCCCAGCTCTTCTTCTTTGCACCTTGGGTCTTTACAGTGTTTTTCACATGTCGAAAAATCTATGTGATGAATGTAATACATAATTTACAGTTATTAGCTGTTAGCCATAGTTGGTCCTCTATATCATTGATTTTGACAATGTGGTCCACTGTCCAAAGCACTTTCAGAAACACTGTACTGAAGTCAAAATCTATCTCGTGACCTGGAGCCAGCATACTAAGCTAAAGCCCACTTGTTGAAGTGAGCATTATCTGCAATAGTCTTCACTCAGGGGTGCAGATCAGCCTAAAGTTAAGACTATGTCCTAACTTGAGGCCTGCATGCTGGAGTGAAGCCTTTTTTCTGAAGCTAGTCAGCTATTGTAAAGTCTTCATGCTAAAGAAAACACCAACTACTGAAGTGAAACCCACCTTCTAGAATTTAAGATTGTCTAATAGTGTGAGACCCATACTGTATATACTGAAATCAGAGCTTGTTTAATTACCTGAAGACAGAATATTGTGGCCAGGAAAATGACCAGTGAGACTGAGATGGGGTCGGGTCAGTTACCTTTGAATGACAGCTCTCTGTAAGAAACAAACCTTTCCACAGCTTTCTAGAAGGTTCTTTTCAGGGAATGTCAGACAAACCCGTGGGGCATTTGAACAGGCAAGGACATCTGGAGTGCGCCTAAGAAGAGATGGTATGTTAGAGAGGAGCTGGTGAGGAGAGTCCGGCACACATCTAGAGTTGCTTGACAGACAAGAGGGGAACAATTTTCATGAGTGAACATAAAGAAGGGATAAGGCCATATGTGCTGTGATGTGTCCCCGTACCGAGATGCATATTTGCTTTTGAACCATCCCTTATGGTCCCAGCAGTTGTTTAGATGCTCAAGGTTTATCAATGTGCCTGTTCACAATCAAACAATAAATACACCCATGCATTTAAATATGACCTATACAATAAATGATACACACATTTTTGTGCACATAAAACATAATAATAGTAGTTCTATAAAACACTTATTAAACTGCATCAAGGTCATCAAGGCTTGGATTTACTTAAATTTCCTGAATCGTTCATAAATTTGGTTGTTAAAGCTAATTTTGATCAGTTAAGAATCTTGAGTCAAGTTTAGCTGATTTAATCTTTTAATGGTTTTTTGATAAATGCATAGATGCTGTCTTGACTTGACTACTACTTTCTTTACACAGGAGTTAGTCAGACACCTCTCTCCTGCTTGCAGATGGTCTAAAATGCTGCTTCCTGTCTGTTATTAGTCAAATGCAGGTATGCTCAAATATCACCAATATTGGCCTCTCTCCACTTGCTTCCAGTTAAGTTTAGAACTGAGTATAAGAGTCTTGAATATCCTTATGTTTCACATATCTTTTACACTTTCACAGACCATGGAGATCATTTAGATTCTCTGACCAGTTTCTTTTGATTGTACCAAGGTCTAGAGTGAAGCATAGGGTGGACCCTGCTTTTTCAGTGATTTTATTGTGTGTACTCTTGATTTGTTCCAATGTACAGTCTTGGTCAACAATTGTTGTTTTAAAATGTTGTATAAATAAAAAAGACAAGACAAGAAAAAATGTAATGGCTGTGTTTCTGATACTACGTGGTGTGTCTTTGTCTCCGTCAGCTTTTGTTACAGAGTCAATGGAATGCAAATCAGCATGACATTCAATTCAAAGAACACTTCACAGGGGGGCTCTTTGTTCTCAGAGGCTTCTTTGCAGACGGTGAATAATGTTAATACTCTGTTTACCTAAAAGGTGGTCCTTGAAGTCCCAGTAAGTGTTGGAATAATTGGGATGGAGAGAGCAGGAGTCTGACATCCTAAAGGTGCAGGAATTGCTTTAATAAGACTAGAGGCAGCCATACACGGCTGTCCTTATCTGAATGGAGCATATTTTGTTTATGGAGAGAAATAAACTCTGCCTATCTATCTATCTATCTATCTATGTCAGTCTAATGTTTGGGATATTAATGAAGTTATTGTAGGGATGCATCAGAATTACAAAAAGATAGTGGAAAAGATTTAAATAAAACATCTTCAGCTGTAATTAGGCTGTTTTGTTTCTTAGTTTACTTATTTTTTCTTAGTTTAATCAAGTGAAAATCATGAAGTCTTAAAGTTTCATTAAGGCTCTCTTGTTTGCAGCAGACCGTTCTCTTCTTGTTTCTTGCGGATATGTCGCCACCTGGTGTCTCACAAATGTCAACACTTGTCATGTACGTTTTCTTTTTTTGAAAGTAAATGCCCTTGGACTCTACCACCATACCCCTCTTCCTCTTGATTGCTTCAGAAAACGACATATGACCAAAAGCTTCTTTATTTTATTTTGTGAGGAGGCATTACGAAGGCTAAAGACAAATACTTATTTGTCTTATTGTGCCAGAGCAGCTTTACCCTCATTCCCTGGCACCCCTTTTGCACCTTCCTCTCAAATGTCTCTCTTTATTTCCTGGCCAGCTGATTCTGCTTATATAACACTATCAGAAAGCAGTCACTTAAACTCCATTCCAGGGTGTGCGAGTTCCCAGGAGATGGTAGTTTTCATTTTAACTCTAAAGCCTCCACTACACTGTGGCCCCTGACTACACTTTAATGACCAGACATGTACTGTACAGATATCAGCAGCCACCACTCTTTGTTACATTTACATGTACATTTATTTGCTTGGCAGATGCTTTTACCCAAGGCGACTTACAAAAAAGGTAAACATAATCAATCAACATTAGGGAAGGGCCCGTTTGATCAGTAAGTGTGGTAGGACAGGTAACAAAAGTTTGTTGATTGCCACAAGTGAAAAGATGCAATAACTAATAAATTTACAATCATGAGTTACAATCAAGAAAGCAATTAAACTTACTCTAACAACAAATTAACCAATAATATAAAATATCACAGAGTAAAGTTTTTTCGATCAGTTGTTCACAGAACAGGTGGGTCTTCAATTGCTTCTTAAATAAGTTGAGGGAGTCAGCAGTCTGGATGGAGGTGAGTAGCTCGTTCCACCAACTAGGATCTACACAGGAAAAGAGTCTGAATTGAGACTTGATACCATGCAGAGGTGGCATCACCAGACGCTGTTCAATGTCAGACCTAGGTGGTTGAGAAGGAGTATTTGGACCTCACCAGTGCCTTCATACACTCAGGAGCTGACCCACTGACTACTCTGTAGAAAAGCATCAGGGATTTGAACTTAATGTGTGTTGCTACAGGAAGCCAATGTAATTGAAGAGATGAGTGACGTGAGCCCATCTTGGCTGGTTAAATACAAGATGGGCTGCTGCATTCTAGATCATCTGCAGCAGCTTGACAGAACATGCGGGTACTCCTATCAGATGGGACAAGACTAAAGCCTGGACCAGAGGTTGTGCTGCTTACATTGTTAGATAAGGTCTGATCTTGCCGATGTTGTATATTGTGAACCTGCATGAACAAGAAACAGTAGAAATGGGGTCAGAAAGAGATAGCTACTCATCAATCACCACCCCAAGGTTGCATACTGACTTGGCAAGTGTTGGCGACAGTGAGCCAAGCTGTACAGTGATAGGGTGTTGAACAGACTGGCAGGCTGGGGTCACAAGAAGTTCAGGTTTTGCCAGTTTGAGCTGTAGATAGTGGTCCTTCATCCAGGTTGAGATATCAGTAAGACACAGTGATATCATATTGTCCTCTGGAGGGAACGACAGGAACAGCTGTGTATTATATGCATAGCACTGATAAGAGATGGATTGGATGATGGAGCTCAGCGTGGTGGTGTACAGAAAGAAAAGAAACATTAAAAACATTAGAGAAGTTCTGACAAAAACAGGCCTTTAAGCCCAACAAGCTCATCCATCCTAGTCATCTAGATTGCCCAAAATGACATTACGTTGAAATTTGACGGCCCCTAAAGACCACCTGTCCACCACACTACTTGGGAGCATGCACTGATACAGCATGTTGCCACACCCACCACACGCCGAACCACCTCAGGATGTTTGGTCATTCATTAAATGTATCTATGGTTCTTTGCGGGAAGAAAATCTTTACAAACATTTGTGAAAATTCTCCTCTTAATAAGTTTCCAACCGTGTCCCTGTGTTCGTGTTGCAGAGTTTATTTTCAAGTAACAACTGGGATCTACTGTGTTAAATCGTATAAATCCTTTCATACGTGTAAACACTTCCATCATGTCCTCTCTAAATCTCTGTTTGCTTAAACTGAGAAGGCTCAGCTCCTTCAGTCTCTCCTCATAGCTCATATCTCTTAGGCCCAGAATCGGCCCAGTCGCTCTTCTCTGGACTTTGTCTGGACTCTGGACACATCACTCCAGCTGAGGCCTCATTAATGTGTTATAAAGTTTAAGCATGACCTCTCCTGAGTTGTATACTACACATTATGATATATCATGATTAGCTTTCTTAATCACTTCTCTGTGCTTGGGCTACTGTCCCCTATCAGTTGTTCCTGTAGATAATCTTCCCCTGACCTAAGATACTGTATACTAAACTGAAACCGAAGCACAGACTGTGTATGTCACATGTTGGATTGAATACACAAAGTTCTTACCCATGGCTTTAAATAAATCTCTGCTTAGATCTTGGATCCTATTAAGTGGTTTCCCCAAATAGGTGAGGATCACCCTTTGAAAGTATAGGCAAACTTAATTTCTTGTGCTTGGAAGACACATTGAACTCACATTTTTTTCTTAATTTGGGCTGTTGTTTCTAGCAGGGCCACAGGTTCAACCTCGGCACAACCGTAAATGATCCTAATGTGACATGTGCCACACCCATAACTCCTGCTTTAAGCAATAACGTCACCCCAAATCAGGTGGTATCAAGAAGTGCTGCTTGCATTCTAAAGGACTGCACCTGCCATCTGTTTGTGTAGCCTTTGAAAGGAGAGGCACCCAGCCAAAGAAAACAGCTGCCCGCCTCGCAGGCTGCCCAGTCACTCCTGCATAAAACACACATTTCCACCCACTCCTGGCTTCCTGACAACCACTGCACATGCCACAAAACTATTGGTACAAACAGCACCCTCCTTGTCTTTGAGGAAGGTGGTATTACTTGGAACAAGAGAAAAGAGCAGTTTAGTCATGGAAGAGAGGGGGCACTGCCCCCTCATGGAAAGGGCAGTTCTGTTGGCCCAGAGAGGGAATAGCATAAAAGCTACCAGGAACTTTTAACACCATAGTGAACTAGACAATGAAAGTAATGCATCTGTTGGGAGAAGATATGGAAGATGTCAGTTAATGCCTATGCCAGTAAAGATGACGAGGGCACTGCCTTTGTAAAGAGAGGTCAAGCCTGCAGGGAGAGTGACCAGCATTCAAGAAACATGATGGTAAAGAAATTGCAATCAATTAGGAGATAAAAGTGCAAAAAATGAAACTAATGAGGTTGTTACTGCCCCGTTCGGTAGAGGGCTTCCCTGCTTTCAAGGAGACGGAATGGCTTACAAGATACAAGGAAGGTTTGTTATTGTTGTGAAATAAGAGATAATGCTGCTGATGACGTCAATGAAGAAAATGGCTTCTGTCAGTACAGGGAGAAGTCAGCCCAGCTTCTTCAAGACTGAAGATACCGGACAACATGTACCTACGGTGAAGTGGGAGATGATACTTGTGCCAGTGTAATAGTGGCACCCTCCTTGTATAGAGGGGACAACCCCGCAAATGCATAAAGTGAACACAGGAAAGAAATGACACTGGATTGGGATTTAAAAGTGCTGCCAATGTAAATAATGAGGATAGTGTTTTGCAGGCACAGAGATGGGCTGGTATTGTAGATCATGAGAGAGAGATTAGCACAGGAAATCTGTTATAGAAAACTAAAGATTTGGCCAGAGAAAGCAAATGACACATTTTGAACACATGGCAAAAAGAAAAAGAATGCATGCTACCTAAGCTCAGTGTGTCAATGTGGTGGCAGAGAACCAAAAAGCATTGCCATTTGAATCTTTGACTGATGCCCAAAATATAATACTGGGAAGTCTTTTTCAAAGAAAGGCTGCCTGGTAGCCTGGTGCCAGCTCATGCTAAACACATTCTTAAGTGTCAACGTTCATCCAGAAAAGAACATAAAAACAGTGGTACTACAGTACTGCCTAGAGGCAGCAGAGGGCAGTGTGGACTTAAACACCGCAGGATCAGCCGCAGCTCCTCATGCCGCAGTCCACAAGAAATGCCAGAACAATACCACAGTTAATAAAATGAGACTGGAGTGAACTGGAAGCACAATGAGGTGGCAGTTACAGAATATTATGGGTCCCACTCTAAAACAATAAGTTGCACTACAGGTGGAGAGCATGTCTCATGTACACCTGACACTACATCTGTGTGGGTTATAGGGCTCGACCTTAAAAAGAGGTTTGCTTGAAAGCAGAGAAAGTGCTCCGCTGGTTCATTTTCTTTAGGAAATCCCTTTACACCAGCAGACTAGGGACAGGAATGAAATCCTAGGTATTTGGAGCTGTGATTTTCTAATACTTAGAGAAACTATGCCACCATGTCACTGGCAGCAAAATAGTGCCTGGTTTTAAGTCCCAATACATCTAGTCCTTCCAACCAGCTACACTTAGGTTTCATGGGAGATAATCTGAAATTGCCATATTGTAATTTTATGATGAGAAATTGCCTTGTGCAATAACCTGAGGCTGCCTAAGTAGGTTGTTGGTATCCATTTTTAACAAGGTAGACATCAAGGTGTATTCCACTTTCCAAGGGGTCACAATCATTCTGCTAATGCCTTTGTAAGGGATTGAGATGGAGATTTAGTTCAATAGTTGAATCTCGGGATGAGGACAAGCCTTGAAAATTTTATTCTCAAACAGTAACAACAGGTCATTTTTTGCCCTTGAACAAAGAAGGTTTATGGGAATTTGCAGTTTGTGGAATTAGGAAAACCTCATGACCATAACCCCCATGGTATTTTGTGAATTGTGCTGCCAAGGTATGGGACTCTGGGGCCACCACTGTGTACTTTTCAGTCGCTGTAAGTATGCAGTGAGTGTTGTATTCTCATACTTGCCATTAAGCTTAATTCATTTGGTATGGATGTTGATGCTGCTAAAACTGCATCTAGATTTCTCTTCTGTTTGTTATTTTCGTAAGATGACATGGCACAGCTGTAATTACGAATGTATTCAGTGCAGAAACCTGAGGTTTGTATCACTGCTTTTTGTGGATGATGGTGTTCTCTTGACCATATCACACTGGTGTGGTTCACAGTTGAATTGTCTTCATGGCAATTAACATATCCAAATATGAGATTATGGTCCTTTCTTGGAAAACAATGGCTTGCTCTGTGTGGATTAGAAGCTCACAGCTGCACCCAATTCAACCATCTAAGGGACTTGTTCACTAGAGAAGGAACAGATAATTATGAAATTAACCAACTGGTATAATCTATCTATCTACAGTGTATCTATCTATCTATCTATCTATCTAAAAGGTTCAGAGGCAACAGTTTTACAGATGTTGCTTCAGACTATGTTGTGAAAGGGAAGCTGTGTCTTTGGGCTTACCTGTTATTCTACATCCCCATATAAAGCTATCACCGAATAGAGACGCAAAAAATAAAATTGCAAGTATGAGCAGGCAACATTAGGTACCTTAGCGGTGTTGGTTGCTGGACTCAGTTTCCACTCTGTGGTGAGAAGCTCAGCAATTCAAGATGAATTGAGTTGATTTTATTGTGTAGTTAGGCTGTCCCTGGCCATCACTGTCCCCAGAAGGGACCACTAGCTCCATGAAATGAATAAGTTTCAATGGTGGGAAAAATCATTACCAATTCAAGCAATGGTTTTACAAGGATGCACAAATCCCAGTAAAGAAATGTTATTATTAAGAATGTAGGTTGTTTTGCAAAACCAACATTTGCAAAAAGGGCTCTCTGTTTTCTTTGTGATACAGCTATGACTTGAAAATTCATAAAGAAGTGAGATGATAATAATGAAGTAACTTTGTGTTTTCCCCGTGTATCAAAAACACCCAACCAAGACTGATTTGCAAATCTGTGCGCTTTTTCCTTGAGAATCTTAAAACAAAAAATGTGCGTGTCAGTTTGTGATAGAGCCGCGCTGCATGGACGTGATAACCAATGCATTCAAAGAGCAGCTGAAATGGAAATGCTGCCTTCAAGGAAAACTTTTGTAAAGTTTTTTTTTTTTTTAGGTTGATTGAAGTACATAGTTAATTAAAATGCTGAAAACTGCAACCTATTTAAATCATAGCAGAAACATTAGCGAAGGATGAAATGAATGTTCCCAGTATGTCTCGCTCTGATGTGAGGTATGAGTCAAGTGACTCCAGCACTTGGAGGGTAAGATATGTCCAAAGTGACATCCTCCTAGGTCTTATTCTGGAGCTCTAAGGTGAAATGTATGTAGAGTAACGTGTCCACTGTCTCTTAGTAAGGCTCCCCAGCTAATCCTCGGGCCTCAGCTAGGCAGATATCTAAGAGTCACATCCTAATTTGCTAGCCCAGATATGGCTATAGTACTTGGTCTGAGTCTGCTTGGAATGACTGTCTAGTTCTGGGCCAAGACATTCAGACCAGAAGTGGCAGGCAATCACTCACCAAAGCTAAATGGACCATCCGAGAATCTGTCTGCTAGTATTGTATACTTTACACTTCAGAATTGTAAAAGTTTCATATGCACTTGGCCTGAATCCTTTAGGAAAGATTGCACAGCTCTGGCCCAAGTCAGTTGAGGCCGAATGCGGCAGCCAGAGACCTGAGAATGCTGTCACCATGCCAAAATACGCGTCTCATATGCTTAATGTCAAAACTGCTGGTGATCCATTCCTTATCTTTTGCACAACAGACTCCAGTATGGATACCAGCTCTTCCCAACTACATATGTTCTCAGATGATTCCTTCGTCATAGGTTTTATTGATAATAGGGGTGATTTGGAGTACAGGAGGCCAGTGGAGGATTATGTCTTGTGCCGCAGGGAGAATCCCCTGCAGATCAACATAAACACGACAAAAGAGTTGCTGGTGTAATTCCAGTGAAGGAGCCCCTAAGACCAGTCACTGTTCAGGGGGGGAAGTGGACGTGGTGCAGAGCTACAAGTACCTGGGGGTTCACATGAGCAACAAACTGGACTGGCCTGATAACTCAGTGGAGCTGAGAAAAGGACAAGAAAAGACCAGAGTAGGCAGTAGACTCAGGGCTTTTAATGTGTGTAGCAAATTTCTGGAAATGTTTTACCAGCCTCTTGTTGCCGGGGTTTGTTCTACGCCATGGTCTCCTGGGGAAACAAATTAATTCATGTGATGCAAAACACCTGATCAGTAAAGCCAGCTTCATTACTGGACTGACTCCTGATATTCTAGAGGCTGTTGTGGAAAAGAATATGGTTGCAAAATTGGAAGCCATCATAAACAATTTTGACCATCCCCTCCAAGGGGCACTTTCTTGGAGCATACACTGGTAGAGCACGTTGCCACACCCACCACACAACAAAACAGCTCATGATCGCAGTTGGCCACCCCCAAAGCAGACACGTGGTTCAGTCCCACCACCTAGAAATGACCCTCTATCTGCCGCAGCCAGGTGTTAACATGGGTGTCCTCTTGGCCTGGTCCAGCCACTCGGGTCCCCAACAATGACGATCTTACGAACCAGATCACCCTTGGGGAATCGCACCACATGACAGTAGTGCTTTAACTGGCGCTCACTCAAAATACAGGAAATTTTCCTCATTTGCAAATCCATGAGCAACTGCTCATTCAACACAAAGTCAAACCAATGGTACTCAAGGATTCTCTGAAGAGACACAGTACCGAAGGAGTCCAGTTTTCATCTCACGTCACTGGATAGCGTCCATGTCTCTCAACCATATAGCAAGACAGGAAGCACCAGGACTCTAAAGACTTGCACCTTTGTCCTTTTGCAAGGATATTGGGAGTGCCACACACCCCTTTCCAGTGACCTCATGATCCAAATAATGCTCTCCCAGTCCATCTACTGCCTTCATAGGAAGAGTCACCAGAGACGTGAATGTCACTGCCAAGGTAAGCAAACCTCTCAACGAGGTTAACATTCTCTCTGCAGACAGACACGCTGCTGATGTCTGTGCCCAAGAGGTCATTAAAGGCCTGGACCTTAGTTTTTATCCAGGATACTCACAAGCCCAGACACCCAGACTCCTTGCTCAGTCTCTTGAGAGCCCTGGTCAGAGCCTCCACGTAGATCATGGCATCGTCAGTAAAGTCAAGATCAGTGAATCTTTCTTCACTAACAGATGCCCCACAGCCGCTAGACCCCACAATCTTGCCCAACACCCAGTTCATGCAAGCACTGAACAGAATAGGAGCAAGAACACACCCCTGATGAACCCCAGAATAAACTGGGAAAAACACAGAGGTTCTGCCTCCACTCTGTACAGCACTCACAGTACCAGAGTACAGCCGGCCATGACATCCAGCAACTTCCAGGGCATCTCCATCTCAGGATGACCCACAGGGCAGCTTAATCAACTGAGTTGAAAGCTTTATGAAAATCGACAACACCTATAAAGAAACTATGCCAATATTCACATTTGCTCTCCATGAGAACCCTCGGTGCCAGGATGCAGTCAATAGTAGATTTCTTATGCATAAAACCAGACAGCTCCAGTCACTAGTAGGTGAGCAGATGATCACGGATCCTATTGAGGATGACCCTCAAACCTTTAGTTGGCACAATCCAGGCGATCACCCTTCCCTTTCCAGATAGGGATGACAAGTCCCATTTTCCAGTCAGTTGGGATGACTCCCCTCTCCCAAATAGAAGTCAAGATTGCTTGCAATGCAAGCACAGCCTTACCACCAGCTGGGAGAAGTTCACTCCGGATAACACAGATCCTTGCAGGTTTCCCTGCCCTCAGCTGGTCTCAGTGAGACTGGGTGGTTCACAGCTAATTGGAGGATCAGCCTCAAGAACTGTGGACCTAGCAATGTCATCTGTAAGGACCGTTCCATCAGCTGCCCTGACTGTGACTCTCTGAGGAACATATTCGGATGTGCATAAAGCTTCAATTCCTCTGTAAGTAGGACGTGGATCACTAGACCATATGGGTCACTTGCTCACAGATTCCTGTAACAAACACTTCCTTATCTGCCCTCAGAGCCCTCTCAGCCAACCTTCTCAGTTCCAAGTTCACACCAGAGTTGCCATCAAGCTCTGCACTGTGACTCCTTTAAATTGTATCCAGTGTGCCCTTCTGAGAACACCGGCAACACCAACACATCACAAGTGTACTTGATTAACCCTTATTTTTATTTAACACACAGAAAAGAAGGAGGATAAAGGAAACATGTGAAAGAAATTACTTTTGAAAACAATTGTAACAATCAATTATACTTAAATTATGTAGAATGAGCATTCTAGAATTATAGACTGTTACACTAATGCTGATGGGACATCCTAACAATCGTTAACAAGTCAGCCGGTGTGCGCATAATCGAGGCTTGGCTCAAATGCCGCCATAATTGTATTGCAAACTATCAAACTAACAATTCTAAAACCAACTTGACCCAAATTCGACATACTGGTCTCGGCGAAAATGTACCATGTCACTTTTGGGTCGAAAATTAGCCTGCCTTATCCAGATGTGGGCTAACGAACGTGAAAAGAGCCAAATTACCGCCGACAGTGTAAGTGCAGAACCAGAATTGGGTCAAATATATTGTGCTAGCTGAGTCGGTGATCACCTTCAGGTGCTCATTTGGGCCAACAGACATGAATCACAAAGTATGGAACATTTGGTTTTTCACGATCCTAAAAAAACTTTTTTTTTTGTCATTTCATATCACTTGTATGTATCTACGTATATATTTTTAGTTACATATGTGAGAATGTCTGTACTTCTATCTATCTATGTATACATATATTTATATATACAGATCCCGTTTTGTCTCTGTACGTTAGTGTGCGTGTATGTGCATGAATGTGCACATAAGCATCACTCAGAGATAAAGCCGTCTGAGTCAGCAAGTAGCGTGCGTCCCGCCCCGATCACGGAATCTCTAATTAACTTGGATAATAATAGCACAGCGTACCTGCTGGCTCTTCCTGCACCCAGCTGCACTCAGGGGGCTGAGGTGTTGGTGCAAAGTCTGTACATGAGAACAAAGCCAGGCTCTTTGTTGATGTTCCAGTTAGTTTACGTCATAAAAAAGCCAGAGCAAAAGAAAGAAAGAAAGAAAGAAAGAAAGAAAGAGAAAGAAAGAAAGAAAGAAAGAAAGAAAGAAAACCAAATTATGACATGTTAGCAGAACAGCGATTCTCCTGACCTCCAGACGTGGAGAGTGATCCCAATCATCCTGTCTGGCACAGGATGTTTGAATTGAAGAAATAGCAGTCGGCTAGCTCGACCCTCCATCTAATGCAGGTCACTCATTCTGCGAAAAAAACTGCATATTGAATTTAAGACAGAAAACTGATGCGATCGTGGCCACTAGAGGGAAACGATGATACTAATGAGCTACTAGCAGGTGGCGCTGCATGCTGTGATGTTCATGTTCTCCCGTTTGGTCGTGTCTCACGCTGTTTTATTTGTATTCACGACTGAGATATGACACACGAGTCTCTCTTTCTCTCTCTCACACACACACACACTCACTCACTCACTCACTCACTGTTTTTCCTGTCTCTGTTTCTCTCCTCCAGCCACCTTCCCCAAATGTGTCCACAGAGCCCTCATCTTTTTTCCCCTCACTGGCAGGGGGATGGGGCTAACGTACAGCTGCATGATCCGAGTTGAGTCACCAACTAACGATCAAAGCCTGTTGTGTCCCCGGCCTGGCTGACGCTTCAAAGGCACGGCGAGGTGCGTGCGTAGAACGTTTGTGATCAGCAGACACCTGGCGCAGGTGATGACTGTTGCCACCTTCTGGACAGGAAAGGAAGCCCAAGCCCTTCATGTGTACTGCTGCCAAGTTGACAGTCTGGAAGCTCATGCCTCACCATTTGCTGGGCAACCCCAGACACATTTAAGAATCTGCAGTCTCTGTCAAACGCTGGGAGATGCCCTAAGTCATTATCCCTCCCCGTAATCAGACCTTGGCAACAAGGAGACAAAACTGAGCAGCGGTGAATTAGGAGTTCATGAAAACCTGAGCTCCCAGCAACGTGCCTCTCAGAGAAATTCCTCCTTTAGATTTCAAAGAAAAACACGTCTCAACTGAGCTGAGAAAAAAAAAATCCCTGGAGGTACATGAACTACTTGGCAGGTTCCCAGCCAAAAATTAATGTGAGGAAACAAAGCTTCTGCTGCCACCATCAGGTGGAGTATACGGTCCCCACAAACTGGCAGGGAGTGTTTTCAGACAGAAGCTCTGTCTACATTTTCTCTATTCTGCAGCAGTACAGTTGTCTCCTTGGTATGTGGAGGCACGCAAGTAGGGGCAATGCAGTACAGACCATGAAGTGCCAGGGAAAGGGGGGTTTAGGTGGGCGAAGGAGGTGGGTGGGATTTTTTAACCTCTTGTGTTCCAAAATACCCTACAGATTAGGAGAATAGATGTTCTCTCTTGCATCTGATTGCACCGATATATGGGACTTCATAGTCTGCTAATTGTATATATTGTTTTGAGGTCCTGGATTGTTCTTCCTTTGTTGTTTCACATGTCAAAAAGAATGAAAGAAAAAAGAGTTAACTACTATTGTTGGCTTATACCAGAAATCATTACCTGGATTTTTCGCCTCTCATGTTTTTGAATACCTGGGGACCAATCAGATGGATTTTTATCTTTATGGCTTTAAACATTCACAAAGATCTACAGAAAAAAAATTAACCCTTTTATCCATGCATTTCCTCGAATCAGGATCTATACAGGAAACACCTTGTTCCCCAAGATCTCCAGAGATCAGGAGATGGATTTGAAAACCTTGCATTTATAGATCTCTGGAGAGGTAGAGAGCTGGATGATTAACACATTGTCTATCTATATCTACAGAGAACAGAATCTAAATTAAATTCTTTTGCTTGCAGACCCCCAGAGAACAGAAGAAATAACAGCCCTGTGTTTTTAGGTTCCTATACATCAGAGGTCTGATTGACATTGGCTTGTCTATATACAATAGATTCTCAGGAATCAGGATCTGGAAAGGTAACTCCTTGTGTTTTTAAATCACCAGTGATCTAAATATTGTTTTTATAATTCTTTAATAGTGAGGTTATTAACACTGTGCCTCCAGACACCTAAAAATGAGGACTTGCAGTACATAACTGACTCCCTGTACCTACAGCTCTTCAGCCAGTAGCAGATGTATTACAGTCCTTAGTTTTATAGACCCCCAGAGACCAGGAGCTGAATTATCTTATACATATATGCCTACTGATGTTAACATTTAGATAAATTGTCTATTTTGTAAACCTTTAGGGACCACATGTGTCTGTAAAATTTGGTATTTGCTTATATTTTAGATGGCCAGAAATCTTCTCATTATTTCAGGTCGCTGGAGTTCACAACCTGGATTTTAACCTTTTGTTTTTATAGCTTTCTAAAAGCCAGCACTGTTTTAACTAACGCCATTTGCTTCCAGATGCCGAGAAATCTGTCTACTAGGATAGTCTACTCCTGGATTTAACACTTTCGAGGTTTTGGTAGTTGTGCTAACTAATCATGGCACCAGAGAGTGGCAACATATGGAGGTATGAATTTCACTGGACTCTGTATATACAGCATGATAATATCGATCTTATTATGACCATATCAACATATCAACAGTAACACTACTGGAATTGTTAATGACATTGTTTCCAGAGACACTGAAATCATGATCTGGATAAGTCATCTCTTTGTGCTTCCAGATCTATGGAGAACACACCATAAATTTTAACCATTTGTGTGTAAGCTCCCTTGAGGACACTAACACCATTTGCTTAAAAATCTCCATGTTTGTATGGTTAACTTGACTTGCTCCAGAACTCCAGTGGTTGTGAATTGGATCCGAGCCTGTAAGTTCTGTAGACACCCGCAGATCAGGATCTGAATAATTTACACGTTGTCTTTAAAATATCTCTCAGAGGGTAGACTATTATTTCCTTGTGGTTTGAGACACCTGATGATCAAGAGATGAAATACTTACCCTTTGTCTTTCTACATTCCTGAGATAAGTTGCTTCATTGTTATCTCTTTTGGTTTGAGCCAGTTGTCTCGCCATGTGGAGGGTAGATCTTAAATTCCCTTCTCCCAAATCTGAGTCCCTTCTGAAAGGCCGTCTAATTATTTATCTTCCAGACCAGGGGTTGCCAAGTCTGGTCCTGGAGGTTTTCATTCTAACCCTTTTGTCTTAATGAGTGCCCTGTTTGTGCTGCTAATTAACTTATCGTGAATTCATTTTAATTGAATTGTTTAAGATTTCCTCCCCTGAATTTCTTCATTATTCCTCTGAATTGCTTCATTTAATTCCTTAAATGGCACCCAAACAGAAATTAAATGTGAAGTGAGTGAGCCAACAGAAGACCAACTAAGTCAGGGCCTCAAACTCCAACCAATTTCACTCCAACCTGCTGCTTAATGAGGTGCTGAGTCTTGTTGTTAATTAAATCCGCTCTTTAACTTCATGGCTTTGTTGCTGCTCTTGTGGTGCATTAGCAGACATTTCTGAAATTGTTGATTTTCTCTTTCTAAGGAGGAGGAGGTTAGGAGCATGTGCTGATACAGTGCATTGCCGCACCCATAATACAACAAACCAACTCAGGATCCAGATTAGGACCCGAGTGCAGCCATGCAACAGGTGATACCTCAGCACCACACTAGTTTTGAAGGAGTGGAACAGTGTGAAGTTTTTTATGGTGGCTGAAGTGCCAATTCTGCCACCAACTCACCCAGTTTTTCCCTGCAGGTTGGAGGGCCTACATGCAGGTCTTTCTAAGAGCACAATTAAAATGTTGAAATGTTAAAATGGAACTGAGCAGATCAACATTCCTGAGACCTTCATCTTTCTTTATTTTCAGATATTGTATGATGGACACCAATTCTTTTGGTTCATCTCATTATTGTTTGGTTGCTAATTAAGAAAAAAGAAACATTTAAGGGGTCTGAGTCTTCAAGAACAAGTCAATTAAAAAAAAACAGGTCACTCATTAAGAAAAGGATTAGAATGAAAACCTGCAGCCACGGTGGTCCTCCAGGACCGGAGTTGATGACCCCTGTTCCAGCCCTTCCAGCGTCCAGATGTTAACCCACTTTGAGTTTCAGCAGTTCTCTCATTTCACTCTTGTTCTCCTACATGCTATAATTAAAATAACAATAAGCAAGGGCTGGAGGGACAGTGAGAATTTGGTTTATTAACCCCTGGCACTGCCACTCCTGCAGAACAACACCTCCCAATTAAGCAATCGCTTTACCTGGGTTTCTTTGTCATACTGGTCTGATCCAGTTGCTTTTAATTTTGTTCAAAGGACATGTAGTACTTCTCGATGGTTGTCTCCCTGCAAGTGCACTTCACGTGTGTTGTTTTTCTTTGTACTTTTGCCGCTTGTGCAAGTGTATCCCTCGCCTTAACCTTTGTACAGCATTTGCCAAAAATATGCAGGATTTCTAACTGTAGGCTTATCCTTAGGCAGCTTTTAGGAAAATGAGAACCCTCAAGTTCTGAAGGTGTGAATGTGTCACACAGCACAACTGGTTTCACTGGGAACATTGTGAAACTAGTGGGAGGTGAAGAGCCTGCTGGGACTGTGCTGATACACTGACTCCCGGGACCCACTGCTTTGTGCCTATTCAGAATGTCTAATTAAATATTTGAAGCTGCGAATGGAGAGTTTGTTCAAGACACTCTGTTCCATCTCATCACGAACTGAAAACACTGAGCCTGAAAAGCAAGCCGAGTATGTGTGTGTGTGTGTGTGTGTGTTTGTATGTGCATGGAGTGTGTGTGACCAAGGGGGTGGGGGTGGGGGGATTGGAGAGAACATTCTGTACTTCTCTGACCAAGCCTGCATCCCACCCCCGCTTGCCACAACCTGCAAATGCTAATATGAGCGCATCCATTCACAACCTGATCCCATTGATAAAAAAAAAAAAGCAACGCACAAACCAGGAGGCAACGTTTCCAAGGAAACGCTTCTCTGCCTAAAGTTGAAGGCTGCTGTGAGGAGAAGCAGATGTGTGCAGAGATAGATGCTTGTACAAGACAAGAATGAACAAAATAAGACACAGGGTTAGAAATGAAAATTAGACCCTGAAGTCACAATAAGAAATAAAACAATGTCATGTTGTTCAGGACAAAGACTCAAATGGTGGTTAACATTAGTACCGAGTGCCCCCTCCCTCTCAGCACCTGAGACCCACTCTGTTTAGCC